>NC_049216.1:16709350-16979673 GCF_013347855.1 Anguilla anguilla | reverse complement strand
CCCGGGGAAGTCGTACACCTCCCACTCCTTCCCCGCGCTCCCGTCCGAGGGGACGAACATCATCTTGAATTTGCCCGGCTGGTCCACCACAAAGTCTGTCGCTCTGTACTGTACCACAAGGCAAAAACAGTCAGACATACAAACAGCAGAGGTTTTCGTCTACTTCGGTCAAAAACGCTAAATGAAGTATTCGACTGCGCAGAGAAAAATGTACCTGGTCGCCGAAGGCGTGCCTGCCGATTGTGATGGCCTGCGTCCAACCAGGGACGAGACGGGGAATGTTCTTGCAGATGATTGGCTCACGGAAGACGGTGCCTCCCAGGATGTTCCTTATGGTTCCGTTGGGGCTTTTCCACATCTTCTTCAGTTTGAATTCTGGAGGGAAATAAGGAGAGGCCATGCCCATTGTCAGAGATCATAAAACACAAAAAGATCCATCACTGTATTACTTTCTGTTCTTGGTCAACAGCATTCCTAATGGGTATTAGCAGGTTGGGCCATCCAAGGTTTTATAAGATGCAGTTTAATTTGGCATCTGGCTGTTTCCATTGACCTGTTCCTCATACAAGCTGAAATGGATTAAACTGCTAAACTGCTATGTGCTTTGGGATTTCCATCCACTATATCATCCATGGCAGTTGGTACATCCAATTGAGATGGCTTGAGTGCATTTTATAATGTGCTAGTGCTTAAGACTACTTCCTGTCCTTCCCTTAAAGGCCAGTGAGCAGAAACTATCTGTCCCCCCCATGGACAGAATCAATTTCCTGTCGCCCCAATCACACATGAAAAAAAATCTACATCCTACAAAAACTAAATCCAGAGTCCCTCCCCACCCTGCCCCGCCGCTCCAGGAAACAAATAGATACCTTCCACTCTGGCTTCATCAGGAGTGATGGTGGCACATTTGACCGCAACGTTATACTTCTTGGTTGCTATGGCGGAGTCGATGGTCACCTGGTCGTCGGTCTGGTCGCGGTACGGGAGACCCAGGTCGTAGTACTTGAGCTCCACATCGACATTGGAGAGAATGAGCTGGGAATGCAAAGATCAGCAAGTCGTGTGACACATTTGGAACTGGTCCATTATGACTCAAGAAATGGAAAAATGTGACTGCTCTTGTGTACCCCGCTACAGGATGCACAAGAGAGGACAGAGCTGAATATAACCATAATGGGGACTGACTGCACTAAAAACTGGCATTCGGGCCCTGAGAGCAGACAATCGGGCCTGCTGTGTGTTCATCTAAATAGACAGAAAAATGGACCTTGAGTGTATTTATACAGAGGAAAATTCCAGTCGTTACTTCCATTGCGCTGTTTGAGCTACGGCATTGCTCCTGCAACCCAAAAATAGTCACGGTCAGCCTTTTTTGCTCTCCAGCAGTGTTCACCAGTAAGGGCGTTCAAAAAGAACTGTGAGAATGTTTAACTACCGCTATATGTGAAAATGTCAATCTGTTACTTGCTAGGCTGTCCCTATCCTCACCATAACAAGTGGGACAATAGTATTTTTATTCCTTTTGTTTTGTGTTCAGTAACTTTCTGAAATTTATTTATCAGGGACAAGGCACTCTGACCAACGTTTCAGTTGTTATATTAATGTAAAGACCGGGGTTAGTGGAGCCAATTTTCAGGTTAAAACAGAAACTACCATGTAACCTCACCATATGCCAACGAGCCATCTAGATTATAAAGACATTTTTAGCCAAGTAGTCAGTGTTAGATAGAAACAAGTAATCTGGATTACATAATCAGATTACAAAAATGAATATACTGCAGTTAGCCCAGGATACTTTCGAAAATGTGCTTAATCTGATTTGTTACTTTTCTAAAGATTACATGATTACACTTCAGTGTACAATGTACTCGCACAGGTAAACACACACACTCACACAAATGCAAGACATTATACAAACATTAGCTCAGTTAATTGAGCAATAGAAAGAAATGACTTTCCCAAGTTAATATGAAAATAAATTCAATTTAAAGCATAAACATTGTCTGCGCTTTATACCAGTAAACTGTTGTTGCCATCAGAGGCTTCTCACAACCCTTGCTCACTCTGCATTGAGAGTTTGTGCTCTCGTCATGACTAGAAAGCCTTCCACTGGTATCCAAAATGCAGTAGCCATCCAATCAATCTTTGTTTTTTTTCCCCCAAACCAAAAAGAAAATTTCCTGGTGTACTTTTACTGGTCTTTGATACAGACCAATTAACTGTGTTCAGTGGTACAGACAAGCTGAAAATGATAGGGCACCCCTAAAACGAAAGCATCTGATTGGCGGAGGATTGTTTGGCGAAAACTGGCCAGTCAGGCCAGGAAGCGAGAACAAACCTGTCAGTACAGATTGAAATTGCACTGACTGTGTTGGAACTTAAATACAGACATGGTAATTTGGTCTATATACGCGATAATGTAATGACATTTTCAGAAAACCGTGTTTGTTATTCTGTTACTTATACTACATTCGCTATTTTTGTGCGTGAACTAAATGCCAGTTTCAGTGCTAGCAACAAAACACAAAGATAAGTCCTAATGTTACCCTTCAGGAGCTAACGTTAGCTTGTACCTAGTACAATCGGCCCAGCTGCAAGCAGAGAAAGAAGAAAGAGCTCTGAGATGAAATTCGAGCCCAAGACAAAGGTGCAGTCCAAAAACGAACACTAAATGACCTCAGTTAAATTTGTCTATTGGAATAGGACGTTGCCTTGCTAGCTTGTAACCAAAGCAAGCAAACGTTACTCATCAAGCCTAGACAAGTTACTCTAGAGCCAATGAATTGATTAGCTCTCCCTCCTCCTGTGTGTGGATATCTGTGAGCACGCGGTTTATATTTATTCTTAGCCTTCAGGTTACAGCTGTCGTTGAGACTGCTAGGACCATTATCAATGTGCTGTGCTAAAGTTAACGTGCAATATTTCAACCTGTGAAATGAATGTGGTACAACACCGTATCCAAACTAATACTTGTAATTTCTGTCCGAGGTTAGTGGCCTAAGCTGGCTGGTTTTTAGGTTGTCACAACTAATTCACATATACGTAGGATGACAACCCAGAGCGGTGGGTTCGTAGGTCCGTATTTGCTGGCCAATCTAAAACTGTTCAGCAAGCTGGAGAATCTGCACAAAAGTTCAGTCTTCCTGTTAAGCAGATAAATTCCCAGATAGTGGCATGCTCCCAACACTGACTTCCCACTCCACAAATCCCCTCACTCTTCACCCTACCCCATCCACCATTCCTCAGTATAGTCCCATCCTCCTACCCTCCCCCACTCCCCTCTCTCTGCATCTTCACCCTCCCACTACCGCACTCCCACACCTCTTTATCTGTCACAACTCCCCCACCCATCCCCAAACATCACTCTGCCCCACCCTCCCTTCTCTGCACCTCACTAACCGTGCACCTCATGCCACCTCTGCACCCCCCACCCCTCCACAACCCAACCCATTCCCCTCTCTACCCTCACTTCTCCACCAACCCCCTTTACCTGCCTCCCCATCCCCATCCCCCTCCACCCTAACCCCACCCCTCCACAACCCAACCCATTCCCCTCTCTACCCTCACTTCTCCACCAACCCCCTTTACCTGCCTCCCCATCCCCCTCCACCCTAACCCCACCCCTCACTCTCTCTCTCAGCCCCTCCCCTCACCTTCTCCCTTTCCCTGCCTCACCATCCCCCTCCACCCTAAACCCACCGCTCACTCTCTGTCGCTTAGCCACTCCCCTCACCTTCTCCCTTCCCTGCCTCCCCATCCCCCTCCACACAAACCCCACTGCTCGCTCTCTCTCTCTCAGCCCCTCCCCTTACCTTCTCCTTGATGAACTCCCAGATGATGCGTGTCATCTCGTCCCCGTCCATCTCCACCACTGGCTGGGCCACCTTGATGCGCTTGTCCGCATCTGTGGAGACCCCACAAACACTGTCACTACCCGTCAAGCAATTACAGCTTAAATTAAACAGACAACACAGAAAAATCCTGCAAAAGCCACCTGAACAGGACCGCACCGAAAAAGTTGAAAAGTCGGATAAACCGGTAAAAATTTAAATAAGTACGGCTAGTGGCGCTATTTCTGAATTTTAATATGCAAAAATGAACTTGTGCAACGAAGCAGGTTAAATTTGGTTAAATTCTGGAATAGACAAATGCTTTGGGTCTGCAGAAGGGACAGGAAACGCACTGCATTTATATAAGGACATGAGTGAAGTTCCCAATCCCCCTACACAGGGTCAGAGGGCCATTAGGATAAAGAGGTGAAGAGGCAGTGGGGGTGGAGTAAGGGAGGCAGTGGTGGGGGAAGGGCAATGTGTTAGATTGGCAGACGTGGGGGTGGAAAGGTGATGCTGCAGAAAGTTTGTTGGGGGAGGGGGTGATGGTAAAGGGGGATGTGGTTTGAATGGGGGTGGGGTGTGCTAATGGTAGTGGGGATATGGAGGTGGAGGGACAGTGATGGGGTAGTTTAGTGACAGTAGTGGTTGGGGGGGGGGTGGTGTGGTAGAGGTACTGGGGTTGATGTGGTTTGAAGTAGTGGGGTTGGGGGGGTAGTATGGTGGTGGGTGGTGTGGTTCGAAGTAGTGTGGTGGTGGGGGTGGTGTGGTAGAGGTACTGGGGTTGGTAGGAAGTAGTGTGGTTTGTGGGGGTGGGGTGGGAGAGTGTCCTGGGTTGGGGGTTGCTTCTTGTTCTAAGCAGCTGCTCTTTGCCAAGACTTCCTCCAGAACTCCAGATGGCTAGAACTGTTAAGCAATCCTGAAAGCCTAAGTCAGCTTTTTAAAAGCCAAACTTCAAAACAGCTAGAGCACACAAGATGAGACTGATGAGTCACATAAGACAAGTTTTTAAAATAAACAATAAAATCTTTTACTGAGTATTACTTTGTGGGAAAAACAACTACATAGTTGACACCACAACAACAGTTAATTTACAGAAGCGTTTACGTAACAAGTTGTGAGTTAGTTGAGCGGATCCATCTCATCTGTAACCCTGGACAAAGTTTAACATGCTGAATAATGATGACTACAGCAACCATTAGCAAATGTTCTGAAATGTTAGTTTACACTGAACAACATTTCTCATATAAATGGTTCCAAATCCTCTCCTCAGATAATCACTTTTTGACCTGAACTGGCCTTCAGGCAGCTTTTAGAAGGTGCAGCCTTGGTGTGTGCTCATCATGTCCAAACACGCCCTCCCTGCCTTCGCTTTCAAACATGACAATTTGACGTTTCCTAGAAAAAGTTTTCTAATTGGATACAGCCTACACAATAACTGCAATGGAATTGTTTCTATTTCCGCAAACGGCAAAGGGTGCAATTTAACTGGGAAGTCATCGCCAAAGGCCGTCATTCTTTGTGTGTTTATCAGCTCTTTCTAATTTAGTTTCACCACAATATGCCCTGACATTATCCTTGAGCAACCTACATAGCCTGAGCACGTGACTTTTTTTTTCGTTTTGTTCCAAGTTCACAGCAAAACTGATGGTTTGTAACAAAGTATAGGCACAGAATGTCAGTTGGGATAGCCTGCCTCAAAATGAATCTAAAAGTTAAGGACAAGTGCTCCCGTTGTCCCATAAATGCTTATGGCACGCCACGGTTTTTCTGCACCTCACTCAAGAGTCTCACAAACACCCCTCGGCGCTTTAAACCCGAACAGAAGGAGCAAAACTCTTCTTTCTGGCACTCTGCATACAATGGAGATCAATTATCATTTCTCAATTGCTCCATTCCCCCCCCCCCCCCGCCCACTTCCTTTGGGACCTTGGTGTTTAGCTATAGCTGATAAGTAACTGTGTGAGTCGCTCACAGGCCATGTGGCTGGCCTAGGGCATTGTGGAAGCATGCCTCAACCTAATCCTGTTGATTTGGCTCAATTTCCGAATTCTAAGAATATTGCGCAGAATATTACGCTATGGTGACAAAGAAGGCTGGGGTTGCAACATGACTGTTTTGACTATTGGGCTTAACACTGGAGATCAGGCCTGATCTGACCCCTTTCTTTAAAACAAATAATAAATTCTAACACTATCAGGACACTTTATCATGACTCAGAAACTTTTCCGTATAATCTAAGCACACTACTGTTGTGTTTTTATTGAGGAATGTTCAGGCTAGTCCATGTTTACACTGCGTTATCTCCCTATGAAAAAAAGCGAGGGGCAGCCATTGTAAAAACACCCTTTTGTTCTGTAGTACACTACAGATACATGTTACCAAACACCTGATAAGTAGTGTTACAGAGCTAGGACAGCAGGCTACAGTATGCTGCTACCTCAGTATCACCCAGCTGGTTGGCCTTTAGTATTCTGACTACGTAGCTCAAAGCCAAATTAATCCTTTTTCAGCAGCAAGACACCGCTCTAAGGATTCAGACCCGCTGAGATGGATAAAGGTAAACCCAGGAGCTTATGGTGTCCAGATATTCATTCTTTTTTATATGTGAAGGAACTCAAAGGTTTCAGCGAGCCACGAGTCCAGATGAAGCAGTATGAATCGGTAAAAGGCAGCACACTTCAGAACGGCCATTTCCCCATCAGCATTACAGTCCATTCAAAACCAGCACATTGCGGTGTGGAGGATATGAAGCCAAAACGGGCGACTGCGTAGCGAGAAGGCCGAGTCACACGGCGACAGCGTGGGAACATTTAAAAAATGTCTCTTTCCCAATGGCACGTGTGTGTGTGTGGAAACCTTTCAGTCCAAGCACGAGAAATATACGCTCTTCAACTTCACAGCCGAACGTGGCAAGACCAGGTTTTTAGCTAGGCACAGGAGAAAAACATTGGTGCAAGACAGACGCATTTTACAGGAGCGAGCGCATGCTCTCAAAAAATAAGTACCTGCTGAGAACCGCTTAATTAACTAAAAGCCCAGCAGTGAAAGTCTGCCAATAATTGAATTGTGGAGAGGAGAGAAAGGCATCTAAAAGGTCCAATTACAGCAGAGTGAGTTGTTGCAGAGGAATGGCATGTATGGTGAACACCAGTGAGGATTAAACTATTTTCCCAATGCTGAGAGCATTCTCTGGAGAAATACTGAACTCTTTACCAATGGGAGGGAGGGGGGAAATCATTTAAAACTGTCAGAAGTTCCAAGAAACGCCAAATTGCCACAGGAATGCCATCAGTGTTACCGTAGCAAAATCCACTGGTCATAGTCAGCAGGCTTTCAGTAAGCAAAAGTTGTGTTGGAAACATCCCTGCCATCTGAAAGCATAGCAGTACCTTCCAGCCAAACCAAAACCCAACCAAAATTACATCACATCATTCCCCGAAGGAAAGTTTGTATATGGAAAATGGCAAGCATGGCAAACTAATACTATTACTGCACTATACAGATGAGAAAACAGACAGCACTCTACTAAATCTTGCCAGGCCATGGAAGCCATACCTGTATCTGTAGCTGTCAGTGCTGGCGCTAGCACACCCTTTTTTTTGAAGGACAGGGCTTTCAACGGCATATCTGAAGCACAGATAGCTTGTTGACCTTCCGCTTGGTCTCCATAGCTACACTACACCGAGTCAACTGCAATTCTGCAAGTTAAGGCACTGTCATAGAGGTCGACTTTATCTTTAAGCCAGCCATGAATAAGCAGAGGCTGTTTACCATACACACAACGGTGAACTGAAACACGAGTGACCTTATCAGGGCTCCTGTTAAAATACAATCTATATTTTCAAAGACGTTCCACTGAGCAAGGAAGTGTGAGATTTTTCAAGAGAAGGCTAAAAAAAGCACAATATTTTCAACCGCCAAATAATCAACTAATTTCCCAATTTATCACAAATATCAGTAATACAGCAGTACAAGACTCTGATGGCAAATGACTAATAAATGACCAACACTAGCAGATAAGGATCAAAATTATTTATATTCCCTCTTGAATAAAACATTTTTTCTTTATTTAACTAGGCATTTTCTCCCTAACATTAAGGAGGTTTTCTTGGATGTCTGCCAACAATTCACGACCTTCCAGGAAAAACAAAAACTCGTTTCAAGGTCTTCAAGGACTGTGGGAACTACCTTGACCTGCTTTGTACATATTCTACCTACCAACTAACACAACAAATATTTGTGTAGAGTGCAGCACAACAGATAATCAAGACAACATTTTGTAGTCCACCCTGTCTCTGGTTTTAGCCAGATCATGTGACCATAGCTGTCTATTTTCATGATCTAGCAAATGAGCCAACATAAACAACAAAACTACTGACTAACATGAACACCCACGTTTTTGACATTTCAATCACCTGTTCGGTAAATGTTTCAACAAAGGCTACAAAATCTTGTAGAAAGAAGAATTGAGGTACCTGTGGCTATAACTATCGGCCATAGCGAAAGGACAGGAGACTAGTGGCTCGGTGAATTAAAGACCAAGGTCCCTAGATCAAAGAGCTAAATCAAACTCCCGCTGTATCAGTGGGTGGTGAGGACAGCTGCAGCAATCAATCACGTGCTCACTCGAGCTACGGCACCCTCTTGAGCATTGTGATGGTCAGCGTAAAGCTGACGCTCAGTCTGCGACCTAGTTTAACACGACTCTTATCACCCCTCGGCACTGGGCAAGCCTTCTGAACAGCCCCAACAATGGCAGCCAATATAAAGCATTCGTAAGATAAAGTTGGAATGAGGGTATGAACCAAATGGCATTCCCTTCCCAGAACAACATAACTTTTGCCAATGAAAGCATTCTCTCTGACAGCAGAAACTGATGCTGTGGGAAAATAAATAAATAAATAAATGAATGAATGAATGAATAAATAAATATGAGCCGCTGTTGGGGACGACACAAGTCACCACCGCATTGTGGGGAAAAATGTGCTTCTCAGAGAACTCAAACAAAACACTTTTCCTTGAGCAATCCACTCAGGCTTACTCAAGTTGTAAAAAATCCCTGGCAAGACCTGCTTGTGTCTTGTGACTGCAGTGAAATAGAGACTGTGTTCTGGCTTGCCTTTATGCTTGCCAGACGCATGAGCATGCCTAATGAGGGTTTTAAATGTCATTTTTCACCGTACAATCACTCAAAGTTTTTTACCTAAGAGGAAGGTAGCAGGTGAGGCTTGGACTAACCATAGTTGTGCTGAGATTTACAAAGAGAAGGAGCCAGTTCTAGAGCACTGCATAATAATAAAACAAGGTTATTTCTGGAGAAACAAGTTTCAACAGGTAAATCGGGTATGTAGAAAATCATCACTGCAATTGTATATTATTATGGCCAAAAGGGATCTATCCCCAACACTGGTCCTGGAGAGTCACAGGGTCAGCTAGTTTTCATTGTTATTGACCACTTAGTTTATCAGCTGAGGCAGTTTAATTCACAGTTCACACAGTTAACTCACCTCTCCTAGTTCATTTGGGGCCAAGTTGCTGATTTTAAAGTAAAAACAAAAAAGCAGAGTTATGTGGCTCTCCCCCCCCCCCCCCCGTCCTGGGACAAACTTTATTTTTCCCACCAAGCTCACTTGAGTACAGTTACTTAAGTCATCAAAGATGTGCTGCCACAAGCACCTTCACTTTTGTCCCAGTGATGTGTATCCCGGTCCAGTAAATGTACAGCAGGGCGAGCTGAGCTATAAGTTTGCTGGATAAGGACTGTTCAAATAGCCTCTGAGCTCATAATCTGTCTAGGCCCACGAGCCACTTTCCTTACGCAAGCCTCCCAGGGGTCCGAGTACACCGCAGTCAACAAACACACCTAAGAAACCCAAAGTGACCTTGAATAGTTGGACAAATAATTCACATTTGTAAAAGGAATGAGCAAAGGGCAGTCTTCGGCAGAGGACAACAGAAACTTCTTGTCCTTCTTCTGACCTACATACTCTGCATTTTAAATACGTCAAAGGGTTGCTGGTACAGCAGTCAGTAGTCCTCGTTTCTGTAAGTCTGCATGTCAGGACTACACACCACACTACACACACATTTTCCTAAATTGTCAAACAGCGACATGAGTGTCCGTGAGGCTAATACGGGCTGTTGCTTGACCTTGAAGTAGGCCTATACGTATAAAGCGGTTCATAATCCTTATTAAAGCGCCTATTGATATAAATTGGGAAGACTTAAAAACTTGATAATTTGAACATAACCTGAAAATACATCATCTAAAATCAAAACGCATGTTGCTTAGTTGGGTAGTTGACGAAACAAGTAGTTTTATTCTACCCAACACTTGTTTATTACTTGAAATTATTATGTAAAGCGAAAAATTGTGCATTTGACGAAAGTGGCTTGTTGGCTAACAACACTTTCTGAAACAAGCGCTGTTATGGAATATACAGAACATGTAATCAGTTATTTTTTCCATCAGAATAAATATATCAGCCAACACCTGCAAACAGCTATGCTTGTGTGACCTTGGCAGCCAAGTTTGACGTTTTCATATACGCGAGACCGAATTCGTTAGCCTCGGGACATGCAGGGGTAGACTGCTCCTTACCCAGCTAAGGCTGAGATAGAGACTCGGACGACTGCGCACAAATGATTGCGCAGGTACCTTCCCGTTAAATCTGAAAAATACGTGGTGCAAGTAGAAGTTCCTAGCCGACAGGTGTAAAATGTTCTGAAACTTTTCTTGCAAGGAAATGCCTATATCGACACGACCACCTAAATATGGCTATCTGCACCGTAAATTAAAAAGCGGCGTCGATTGCTTTATATGAAATGGCTCGCCAAAAAAATAGAGGTCTTGAGAGGCTACAGCACCACATCCGGCGACAGCTTTCTAGCTAGCGTTTCCATTCATTTTAGCTAACTGAACGAGCATCAAAGGCTAGTTCTCCAGGTGCATTTTTTGTCGTTATTTGCAACCCGAACGTAAGTAACGACAGTCTTATATTCTAAATGTCACGCGTTTGACGTGAGATAAGGAAACCGGGAGACAACTAAACGACAAAGAATCTTCTCGTAGGGCAGCCCCGTGATTGCAAGCAAAAGCGCTCATATCGCTAGCTTAGATTAGCTACCGTGTTTCTGGGTCAAATACCCCTGCTTTGGAACGCTAGATACGAATGACGAAAACACGAGATACTTGGACTTGTTAGCGTAAAAAACATGTAATTATATAATGTACCTATATTGTATGGAGTATGCTACATTGCATCGCTAATTCACGTAACTAGACCATGCAACTAATTAAATGCATCAAACAAGCTAACCAATTGAACAAGAAAAGGAACGGATGATGTTTACTAGTGCTCTCCTAGAAAGACTGTAAACAATTAGTCAAATGACCTACGAAATAAACCGCCGGCTTCAGTGATAGCCTACATTGCAGCTTATGAAATTACCTACTTCCATTGACAAATGAAAAGTGATAGCGGTCGAACTCACAGTTTCTTTGTTGCAGATTCTGGCAGGTTGAGGCCGGTGCGAGCACGGCGGGGTTTTTAGAAAGCGCAGCTGCGGACCTAGAGAGGGAACTAAGGACCTTCAAATACCCTGCCATATTGCGCGGAAATCAAATAAGCTGCTAGCCGGTTACACTCCGAACGCAAGAAGGACCGAAATGAGAGGTCGTTTTGTGTAATGTTGAAGAGCGCCTCCCAGGCACAACACGTCAGCTTCTAAAGAGAAAGAGGGGGGCCCCACAACTTTATTCATCAAAACATTAAACGCGTACGACTAAACCAATCCGAATCGAGTGCGTTGAGCGGGCATAAGCGCGCTTCTAAAATTACTCCAGGCACGTGACTTTCCACAGTAGGCGTACTGTAGCTACATTTTCAGTTTCAGTCGCCTCAGCTGATTCATTTGAATTTATATGAGAAATAAGGAGAAATAACTCGCAATGTAAGTTACGTTTTTGTTCGATAAAAGGACGTGAAAAAATAGGTCCCCATATAGGTTACATTCATTAGCATTTTTTTTTTGCGTTACTCTAACCGTTGAGGTATACCTATAATGAAAGGGTGACAATGGGAAAGAAAAAATGGGTTTAATCAATAGGGCTCTGGGAGGCAGTTCAGCCCTTCAAATAACCTCTTCACATTCTGTTCTTCGGTTAGGGGGCAGGGTTTCTAAGTTTAGCCAGGGAAGGTGCCCATACTGGGTGAAGGAATGGGATGTGATCTGTCATGTGGGCGGGCATTCATTCAGCTGTAGCAGTGCCAGCAAGGACCTTTCAGTCTGTCCCTGTAGCTTACAAGTAGGCCTAGTGTCTGTACAAGACAGAGGGCATATGTCCTGAAAGGCAGAACAACACAAAAACGTAATTAATGCATATTTTTATATTTGACGTGTTAATTTAAGAGTTTAACAGACTCCCAAGCTTTGCGGTACATGTTCCACTTATGCAAAATGCCGCATGCTAAAATGTTGAGAGGAATAAAGGCCAGAGTGTCCTTTTAAATAACCCTCTGTGCTTCAGATGGATGGTATTCCTTTGACCCCCCGTTCACGGTCTGGTGTCTTTCTGCTGCATGTTTACAGGGGTTTGGAGAGTCTCTCAGTAGTCTGCTGAAGGTCATGCACTGGCCCACTCGGCAGACCTACTACTGGGAGTCTGTGAAAACAACTGGTCTTTCACACACTATTTAAAGCGTTTGTGTGAACACTCTGAACCCTTTCGATAGTAAAGCATCATTCACAAACACTTTGTTCTGTTTAAAGTTCAAAAGGACAGTTTCAGGTTTCACCACTACGGGCCAAAAAGCGTTGCTTAACAATGCACTGAAGGCTACCGTTATGTAATTGTAGCCTCTAGTCGGCTGATTTTGCTAAGAGACAGAACAGTTAAACACACCTTTGTTTTGCTTCATCTGACCCTTTCCTGCACGTGGAGAGTTAATGATCTTTCACTTTTGCTTGTGACCTTCATAGTAAAGCATTTCCATTAACATTGGAAGGTCAGCTCCCGGGCAAAACCCAGTACATCAAGCCAGCATGTGGAAATTGAGGAGACTGACAATTTACTTGGGGCAAATTAGCAGTTTAGTATAATTCTGGAGGGACACATTACATGTACCCACACAGTCCCAACGGATCCTCCCACAGAGGCTGGCCCAGAACAAAAAGACTCCACAACTGTAGGACTGATTAAAATATATTCAGTGTCACTTCCTTTTGTTTTTAAACAGTGGGCAAATGCTAATTCCAAGATGTTATTTAACATCAGACAGTGTTTCAAATAATTTTTATTGTTTTGTAGTATGACTTGTGAGTGAAATCGGGACCACCAAGTCATCTTAATGATCATTTTCTAAAATTGTCACAAAGCATTCACTGAGTCAAATTAGGGAATTGGTCAATTGAGTGACTAACTGTAGCACTGATGTTAGTTCTGCTTCTATTTACTTCCAAGTGAGGCTTTTCAAATAATACCCCTTTCTGCCAATATGCATGTCACGGTGTGCAAAAATGCCCCAGAAATCCCTTGACTCGCTTAATAGAGCTGGCTGATGATTGTTCAGGATTCTGCATGCATCGTGTTGGCAAGACAGGTCCTGTCATTTTGTGTTCACCACAAACTACCCTGGAACATTGACCAGTGAAGTTCTGATGAACCCAGAGACCAGTCAGCCCGAAGCACAAGCCAATAAGAGTTTCAGTACTGTTCCAAGGTACAGCAGAGTTTTCAGTGTGACATCAGCGTAACATCAGCAACTCCTAATGATGTTTATACAATATTAAAGCTGGTTCCACTGCCTGACACATTTTTTATTTACCTTTCAAATTCTGAAATATTTTAGTCAATATAGAAATATTTAGTCATTAATACTATATATTTAGAGACATACAGTATTAATGTCATGCTCAAAGACAGTGCCTCTTCTTTGCACCAGTTCCAAGATTCAAAATTAATATTGATGGAAGCCCAATGCATTTTGTCTGTTTTTCTTGTCATTCTACTTGTTGTATTTGTTGTCCTGTGATTTCAGTATAAGGTCATTTGTATTGGGACAATAGTGGCAGCCCCTCCTTCCAGTATTCATCAGTTTCTGTCATATCTAATGGAAACATAACTGTAATTTGAGCACAGAACAAAACACGTAATATTTTCTGGAAATACCTTCAAATATTTGGAATGTATCCTTATGGCATGCCGTAGAACCCTGATTTTTATCTACGGTATCCACAAAGAAATAGCAAAAGTAAAAATGTGTGGGGTTTTAAGCAAGCACTAGTGTAAAATAATCCAATGAAATATGTGAAATTTTGAAGAAGTTTAGATTATTGTGTAATTAGTATTTACTATCACCTTTATTGCGCCATTAGTAATCTAAATATGAAGTACATTTTAAACGTCTTAATGCGTAAATAATATTTCACATTTGACATATTAATGTATAAAACCGCAAATAAATCAGGATTTTCGCTTTTTATTCAAATATATTTAATGCAGCATGCGAATGGCTCCATCGTCTGGGTGAACAAGGTAAATGCTGTCATAATTTCAGATGCGTAATTTGCTATCTGAAGTAACTGGCAGTTGCCAGCTCAGCTTTTAATGAAACAGATGTTTAAGCTCAAATGTATTTTTTATTTTTTTTGTCTCCGTACAATGCGTAGCTACAGTGAACATGTTTCATGCGTGCACATATATCTTTAATATTGTTGCAGCAGTATACTGTATTATTATCATTCGACTATACGTAGCCTATCCACTGAAGCGTGTATATTTGATTGAGATGGGCTATTCGGGTTACTATTGTCGATCTGTATAGCCTGACAACTTAATATGCAAACATAATAAGCGGCCTACCGTGGAAAAATCCGTATGCAATGATTCAGCGATTAATCATTATATTTAGCGTTTTTAGTCTAATTTGCGTCCTACGTTTCCGATGCAGGAACCATAGATCTAAGTAGGCCTAATCGAGTTCTGCCAAATTGAGCTTCTGGGTCATCCTTGGCGTTTCTTTCATAACTGTCAGGATGTTGACGTTGCATAAACTGTTAATATCGTCGGGGACAAGCCGGAAGTTACGTGAATATATTGCGTATCTTTCCCGGCCGGCAATTGGCCAAGGTACTTCAAGTTCCGCCCAATAATAAACTAGATGCGCTGCAGTGACAGTCCCTGAACTGTATACGTTTTTATACAAGTAGGCTACATTTGGCTGCTGTGGTTGGGGCAGTTGGTTTAGTGCTAATGTTAGTTATTACTTTCTTGAAAGTTCATCCCCGGCTTCAGAGTCGCCACCAGGTCTACGCCAAACTGTATTCGTAGGCGAAATCACAGTCGCCGTCAGGTCTACGAGATTAACCATAGTAACGACCGATTAGTAAACGTTCTCGTCTGCACAATAAAAGGGCAAGAATCTTGGTTGTCAAAGTTAATCGCTTTTGAAAATCCTGACAAGCATCATGCAGAACTACTTCAAAGAATTAAGGCTAAGGCAATTTGTGGAAGAACACTCAACAGGAATTGTTGTTGCTATAGCCGCAGGTAAGTTATCGAATGTTCATTGCAGACACTGTAGGCTGTTTCTACGCAAGACATTTAAGGGCTAGCTCAGTGTTATGTTAGCGTCCACCAAATGTTCTACGAAATAGTCTGAAGAATGCGCTCTTTACGTTTAAGATTCATTCGCGTTCCATGCATACTTTCGATGGGAGTGTATCATAATTATACGATTTGCATTAAGCAATTGACTTATAGACCTATAGGGTGAGTATCGTTAAAATGGGACACTTTCTGAATTTGCATTCTGGAACAATTTACTGAATCATCTCAATGCTTTAGCTCCCAACTTGATACAGGAGAGTTCAAGATTTTACGATTCCTAGAATTTAACCGACGTACTGAGTGATATTGTGTCAGGCTGGGTGCGGGAATGGACCCAAACGCAGAGTAAAAACCAAAAGACTTTAACAATACTGAACAGGGAACACAGGGAGCAGCACGCCTCGCAGGGCGACTATGAAAAACACAAAGAAAACCTCACAAAACACGGGAAAACAAAAATACAAAATTTCCGAAAAACGTAGGCAACAGGCAACGGGCGACAAACAGGCAGGCAGGCAGGTAGCAAAAACAGGTAACAAACCAGGTAGCAGGCAGAAACAGAAACAAACAGGTGGCAGGAATAAAAGGATCCAGCGCCTGAGTGAGGGAAGAGGGAGACTTAAGTAGACAGACGCAGACGAGACACAGGAGGGCACGATGAACAATCAAGCCACAGAGAGGGAGGGGAAACACGAGACAAAACGCAACTAATAATTAGATAATTGAAGACGATAAAACAATTAACTCACATCACTCAAAGCAGAGGTGCCGCCATCTGGCGACCCAACCAGGAAAGACAAGGGGGGGGGGGGGGGGGGGGGGGGGAGACAGAACCCTGACAGTTTGTTAAATATTAATTAGTGGACCATATGAGGACAGCATCATTTGATTTTGAGGGTTTGGTTGGCACGACAATATAAATTATATCTCTTGAAAAAGAGATTTCTAGAGACTAACCTGGTTAAATAAAGGTTAAATAAATTAATTTATTAATTAATGGCATGCTACATAAATGCAACCTCCTGTGTTTACATTTAAAGTACTAATTTGATTGTTTTATTGTTGGCAGCTTACGTAAATTTCACAGAAGAAAAAGAACAGCTTTTTTTTCAGACAGAACCATCCCCTTGAGTTCCCTCTAGCTAGTGTGCATAAATTAACGTCTGCAGTTAGAAACAAAAATAATTACACTTCTGGATATACTAAAGTTCACTTCTGACTTGCTAATTGCTTACCAGTGGGATCAGTGAATTGCGACAGAACCAGAGCCCACCCCACCAATGTATCGATAGTCCCTTCCAGACATCAGCAGTGTTGATGACACGTTGTGGTTGCAGGAGTGGGTCTGGTAGCCTTGCGGCGATGGTTTGGTGGTGCTATCTGCCGCAGCAGGACCAGACTGGACAGGAAGACGGTCATGATAACCGGAGCCAACACCGGGATCGGCAAAGAGACCGCTCTGGACATGGCCGGCAGAGGTGAGTGCGCGACTTGTGGCACGCACAGGCCTGGCGCGTGACTAGACTTAAAGATAGGGAAGGGGTCGATAAATAATCGTGGTCCATACCCTCCATTTCACAGGCTTGTACCAACAACGGAAAGCTCATGCTTTATACTTTCATGTGATTTAACTTGCATGAAGCTTTATCTCAGGTAGCTGTCAAAGCGTAGGTAATTTTTCTGTGTTTTATCATGTGTGTACACACAGATGGAGATAGACAGTATTAATGTCTTGCTCATAAACACCAGGTGCACAGCAGCGTTTGCCTCCCTAACTGCCACATGCCACACTGCCACACAGTGAAATCTAATCCTTGCCTTAGCATTGTTCCCCCATTCTGAGACTGTTAGCAGTTTATTAAGACCAAGGACACGAGCTGTACTGCAGCTCACCAAGATAACATGGCAGAAGTTTGTCTTTAATGGCCTCCGATTCTTAAAATAAGAAATAAATAAATAAATAAATAAATGGACACCCCAGAACAAAAAATCAACCACAAATAGCAAAAGAGCAGTGATCTCTCGCCAACTTCAAGCCCAAACTCACACATGCCTCATGCTATCTTGCTGAAGTTCCTCGGATAAACGCCCCTATGAATCATGTAGATAGCTGCAGGCTGTGAGCTTGCCTGACAGCTGTGCGTGCACACACAGGTGCCAGGGTTATCCTGGCCTGCAGGGACAAGGCCAGGGCCAGTCAGGCCGCAGATGAGATCCGGCAGAGCAGTGGCAATGGCAACGTGGTGGTCAAAATCGTGGACCTGGCCTCCCTGCAGTCGGTCAGGGACCTAGCCAAAGATATCCAGGAGACGGAGGAGAGGCTGGACATCCTGATCAATAACGCAGGTACATCCGGGCTCCACTGGGTGGCAGTCTTGGGTTTTGGAGACAGGTTTTGCTGGGTGAGGATTGAAGTAATCTTCTATTGCAGTGGTTCCCCAACTCCGTCCAGGGAGACCACTGTATATGCTGATTTTTGTTGCAACCACAGTTGCAATGTCAAAATAGCAATAAATTCCATGAATAATTAAAGTCCCATGTTCACATTGTGCTTATATTGCAAACAATTGCATAGGAAGGCAACCAATTTTTTAACTGATGAAATTAAAGTCTCAGAGGAATCAGTAGGCTCTTAATCAGGCTGTTTAATATATGTGTTTAAGTTGTTCATGTTTTCCTTAAACTTATTACTGTAGCACAATGCAGGTTTTGCCCACTGTCATTTGCTTTGTCATTTGCTTAATAATCTACCCGATGTTTAGTTTTATTGGCCATGTGTCCACACATTCACCAATTAGGAGCCTATTGATTCACATCAGTCTCTAATTTGATCAGTTAAAAAAATTTGTTACCTCTTTTTATGCGGTTGTTTGCAATACAACACAATAGGCACAGTGTGAACATGGGGTTTTTATTCTTCATGGCTTGTATTGCTACTTCTGATGTAATGCTGCATAAGAAGGTAAATACTCCATCTAAACATGAAAAACACATAATTAAGAAAAATTAACAGCTTGTTAAAATTATTGGATTTGTAACTGTGGTTGGAACAAAACCAGCATACGCAGTGGTCCACCATGACCATGCCTGGGAACCACCGCTCTATTGTAATATTCCTGAAATCGGCTGCACCGCACGTTCGATTAAGGAATAACCGATCGCGATTTCAAAAACCCCCGTTACAGAATCCTTAGCGTCTCACTCAGTTGCGTTTCATTGAAGGCCTGATGGGTGTAAGCGGAGGGGCAGTCTCCTCTCCTGCCAGTTCACACGATGCCCTGAATGCTGCCAGGTATCATGATGTGCCCCAAGTGGCAGACGGAAGACGGCTTTGAGATGCAGTTTGGCGTCAACCACCTGGGCCACTTCCTGTTGACCAACTGCCTTCTGGACCTGCTGAAGAAGTCTGCCCCGAGTCGCGTCGTCAACGTCTCCAGCTTGGCTCATGAGAAAGGTGCCCCTCTTGTCCGAAGCGTTCTCCGGAGGACTAAACCCTCGTTTTAATTTGCTGGAGACTGGGGGAATGGGGTGGGGAATTGGTTCCTTCCACTTTTGGGCTAAAGGCAAGTGAGTAATGATATCACAAACAAGTTTGACTCTTATTAAAGAGTCAAACTTGTTTGGCAAAGTTTATAATGCCTCATTTAAGTTCATGATTGACATCGAATGGCATAGAATCTTTTGTATTTGGTGCTTTCGGTTTTCTGTGATAAAATCCTTTCGTTACTATTTATTTGTCCGTATAACTATTATTTTTGCATATTTGGTTCGTATTACCGAATGATTAATTCAGTTTTATTCCAGTGTGGTTTTTCCATCAGGCAAGATTCACTTTGACGACATAAACCTGGATAAAGACTACCACCCCGTCCGAAGCTATCGGCAGAGCAAGCTGGCCAACGTGCTGTTCACTCGGGAGCTGGCCAATCGGCTGCAAGGTGAGTGCGAGCGCCGCCGTTATGCATTGCAAAATGGGCGGAGCTAGTCGGCTAAACAGTCAGCCATTCGCTCAATCGAATCAACTGAACCAACCGAAATACATTTCTGCTCGCCACAGCAGCGAGTCAACCAATGGGGCGGCTCCGTTTTTCCTGTTTGTCTGGTGAGTTGTAACTCTCCGCGCGCGGCTTGTTGGCAGGAACGGGGGTGACGGTGTACAGCCTGCACCCCGGGGTGATTCGCACCGAGCTGGGCCGCCACCTGTGGCCCACGCTGCCCCTGTGGAAGAGGCTTGTCGCCTGGCCGCTGATGCAGATGATCAAGTCTCCCTGGCAGGGGGCCCAGACCACCATCTACTGCGCCGTGGACGAGAGCCTGGAGGGAATCAGCGGCCTGTACTACAGGTGAGCCCCGCGTCTCCATGACCCCCGCGTCCTTCATGTAGGCCAGGTTTCCTGTTTGTGTCTGTGCTCAAGCATGCACTTGAAGCAGAACCCTTTTGATTTTTTGCAAGAAAGATATACCGGATTAACATGGTTACATACGATCCAGACAATCATTTAAAATGGTAAATGTTAACAAAATATACAGTAAAAGCATACTACAAATTGAATTTTTTGCTGACTATGCTGTCTGTACTGTATAATGTATTACATGTCTATTGATTGTAGCTGACAAACTTGGATTTCCCTGTTTCAATCTGATAAACGGGGGTTCCAGCAAATCATATTTTGTTTGGCATGAGAATGTAATAAACTAAGGACGGGGCTGTTGATGCTGTGAAGGCCGATCATTTTGCCTGCGTTCGAGGGCGCGCCCGTCACTGTAACGGTGCGGGCCTTTCCGACCTGTAGATCCGTCTGGGAAGCTCTCCGTGCCTCCTCCGGGCCGAATGGGGGTTCGCGGTCATAGCTGTTACTGTCGAGGGTGACTGACTGTGATCTCTCTCGTTCCCGGGCCCTAGCGACTGCGCCCCCAAAGAGGCAGCCCCCCAGGGCCGCGACGATGCCACCGCCACAAGGCTCTGGGACCTCAGCGCCTCCATGGTGGGTCTCGAGTGAAGCGGCGCGGGTGATTGGCCACAGGCGCACGGGGGGTGGACGGTCCTGTTCGCTGCCACTGCTCCCTCTCACAAGGATCTTCTTCAGGGACGGAGTCATCCCAGCCGCTTGTTTTATCCGCACTTTGCTTCCTCTCCTTGTACGGAAGGCCGAAAGGGTCAAAAATACGTGAATATACTGACATGCGGAATCGCACGTTGTCAACGCGTTGTTTGCGAGTTCTCGGTGCGTTGACAGCGCGTGATTCCAGACATCTGTTTCACATATTTTTGATCTGCTTGGCCTTCCACTCTAGGAAGGATGCAAGAAAAGGAAGCGAAGACTGATAAAAATAAAAGTAAATGAAATGAGGCCCCTCAACCAAACCCCCTCAGTGCCAATCTATGCCTTATTGTTACAACATTAGTGCAGTGAGTGGAATCCATCAGCAGGGGGCCTCCCTCTGAGGATGCTCACCTACCTCCTCAGGCTTTTGAATCCTCTTTCCTCTCTCTCTGCACCCTTTGCACAACCTCTAATCAACCTATAACGAAAGCACACTGCAAAACAAGAGGGCTTCACAAGGACATTTATTCAAAATATACAGTCGTTGCACTACATACAAAAATACTATACATGGAATGGTGGAAACAAGCCTTAACACTCCACGGTTCTCTCAAAGTTGAATCGTATGGAAAAAGCGTATTGTTGTTTTCTATGTTTTTAAAAAAAACTTTTTTTATCTTTCATTGACTCACTCCCAAAGATCCTTTGTAGTTGGCAAAGTTGTGAGATTTTGTTTCTCTTGATCAGTGAACATAATGTTTCATGGTAAGTCCAGGCAGTTCAGCGTATCTGGCCTATGTTCATGTAACAGTCTAGACTGCAACCTGTACTCAAGTCTGATTTTTAACATTTTGACGTCAGTTTATCTTTAACTGATTTTTACGTATGCCTGATTGTTCTGGTGAAGGAACTCAGCCTTAAGTAGGTTATATAATTCTCTTTCAGCTGGTTTTAAGGAAATGTACCCCCGCAGTGTGTGTGACAAAGCCATCAATACGTCTACAGGGACCATACGGCCTGCAGTAGTATTAGGCATCGCAGCTATGTGGGGTAGGAAGTATTTGGAATTTACTTCCTTTTTTGAGAAGAGTAAAAATGCTTTTACATGTTTCTAGCTGTTGCTATATCACTATGCTATATCTAGCTGTTGGTTCAGACACTTAACCAAGGTTGGAAAATATTAGAAAATATTACAGAAATTTGAAGTGCTGTGTAAAATGGGTGAATTTTTTCTCTGGAAAAATTTTTAAGAGAAAATAAAGATTGGTGTTGGTAGACTCTCCAAAGGAATTACTTGTCTCCTTTCCTTTCCTCCTCACATGATAAAATATACCATGTACTTCCTATAACAGGATTGTGTATGTTCTTTAAGTATATCAATAACACATCTGCAAACTGCCTGATTAGCTTTGCTTGTAGGCTACAGAGTGGGTGGACGTACAGCCGCGATTGGGTGTTCCTAATTGCTGGCGTTTCACTTATGTGTCGCTGTTCATAGTCGGTCAGACTGTTTTCGGGACCTACTGGAGCCATTCAACGAGTACCACGAAAACAAGGAAAGCAGAATTGCATTTACAGTGCAGGCTAAAATAACCGAGTGACAGCCAATGATGGGCACAACCCTGGGGCTCAGACTTTTCGGAGAAGAATACAAGAGTACGGTCTTTTCAGGTAGCTGCTCAGGTTTGATACTGTTGCGTTACAAAGAGCTAGCAAAGACTGACTGACATGTAGGTACACGACTAATGTGATAAACCACGTCAGAATATATGGCACTTAAGTATGATCAGAGCTACAGAATGGCAACACACATCTGTAACGTAAAGCAAAAGTGCTTTTGGTTGCATATTTATTGAGATTAACTAAAAATCTGTGTATCTTTGATCGACACCCTTGCTCTCATTCGTAGATGCTGAAGGCACTATATACAAATTGGCTACTAACATTCTGTCCCTGTTTCATATAACACTGTGACTGCTGAAGAGTGAGTCTCACTGTCCATTTCCAGTGGGTTACATAGAATTTCCCTTATAGCTGAATGGGTAACTGGGAGGGGGCTCGTTGATTACGGAGAACCCCCTTGGCTGAGAACGGCTTGAAAATAAATGCTGGTTAGTTGATTTTCTGTTCGTTGTTGAGGGACAAAACGGTGAGTACTTTATCTATAAATGGTAAGTTTGCTAAATATAGCCACTCGACTCTTGCTGGAGACATGGCAACCTTGATTTCTGCACAAGGCTGTAATGAATTAAATGAGGAAATCCATCCTTCCTCTTATCTATGCTGGCTTGTCCAGTTCAGGGTCATGGGCAGGCTGGAGCCTATCCCAGCGTGCGTTTTGCGCGAGGCAGGAACAGCCCTCTGGACAGGGCGCCAGTCCACCGCAGGGTGAACATGCATGCACACATTCACACTCACACCTACAGCCTGCTTAGCATCTCCAGTTTAGCCCCTCACCTGCACGTCTTTGGATTGGAGGAGGAAACGAGAGTCCTCAGAGGAAACCTACGGGAACGCGGGGGGGGGGGATCCGGGCCGACCGGGACTCGAACCCGGAACCTCTTTCGTGTGAGGCGACAAGAAAATCCGTCCGTGTTTCATCACCCGCCGCCAATGTTTGAGCATGGAAACAATGTCTGAAATGACTGTTATATTTTACGTCACGTTAGCGCTTGATTGGCGAATAAAACCACGCGGAAATGCTGTGTTTCGGCGGTGACAGTTTTTCTACAGCAAAGAAATGAAATGTGATTATACGGCTCCCTTGAACTCTCGCTGTGTAATTTTAGTCGATAATAGAAAGACTATGACGAACAATTAGGCCCTATTATGTTTCACCTGTGCATTTGTAACGGTGCACCCAGGGTACCGTTGGCTTTGAAGCTCGTTGATTGTTCATACTTCGCTGCTCCTCCTACCGAAGCTCTGCAGTCAGGTCCATAAATAAGCACGGCATTCAGCGGTCTGAAGTATCTCCCCCACGTAATTCAGCTAAAAGGTTTGAAAAGCGTTTTTCTCTTCTCTTAAAGAAAGTGATAAGGCTATCCCCGTTGCTTGAACGGCAGTGAAAATGCCTCGATTTTTTTTGCCCTGCAATAAAAATGGTGTGTCATCTGCTTCTAGTTCAACCCAGGGGTCTTAATGCAGTTTGTGAGTTGAGAGTGACTGGCTGTATACAAGCAGTTAGTGTAGATTTGTTTAGTCCTTGCTTGCCCGGTTTTCATTACGTGTGTCCCAATATTTGCTTGTATGGCCTGATGCACGCGCGTTTAGGCGGTTTCTCTCAGGCCTGTTATACTGTTCCATCTCTTCGGCGGTGAGGCATTTTCCTGGTACCGATGAGGCCAAGGGGCAGGCAAAGGTAGCAGCAGCTCCTGTGTGTGCGTGCGCGTGTGTATGTGCGTCTGGCAGTGTGTGATTGACAGCACATCCATGGCACACTGGTTTCAGTGGGAAGCCACTGGGGTTTCTTACAGAAAGAGGTATACAGGAGCAAATCCTGCCCTTCCCCCTTTGCTATTTCTCTTAGCAGAACTGGGCATGATATGCTGGCAAACGTGAATCGGCACGTCTGCAGAGGGGTACAGGGAACTCTGGGAATCCTCAATGTGATGTTATCACTGCAGCTGTGCCGCTCGTACTCAGTTTTGGACTCGTGGCTTTTCTGTGTTCAATCCATTACACCTCTGAATCTCTCAACGCTGGAAACAGAAGCCAGTTTTCACTCGATGAAGACAGCAGGGCTGAAATCTGCTACATAGGCTCAAAGTTTTGGTCCTTTGTTTACTAATTGATCAGCTCCTCGAAGTTGGAGAGTTGCCTCATTTGCTCGACTTGCATAGAGTGCCTCCTGATCAGCTTCTTGGTGGGCCTGGGGCAGGGGCAGCCCTTCGGCGAGCTGGGGGCTACGGGGGCCAGGGAGCGGAGGCCGCTGGCCAGAGGGGACGAGGGCTTGCTGCTGGCCCCGATGTCCGGGATGGGGGGGTTGGGGTTGATGTTGAGTGGGGGCAGGTGGCCGGGGCGGGTGTGGGAGATGTGGTCGAGCAGCAGGGTCCCGGAGCCCCGCCTCTCCAGCAGCCCCGGGGCCCGCCGGCGCGCCACGCTGGGGGACGTACTGGCGGAGCTGTCCAGAGACTCCCGCGAGCCGGTGAGCAGGGCCAGCGGGGACGCGTTGTGCTTCCTCCTCTCGGGGGCGGCCTTGGGCGAGTCCTGGGCGCCCGAGTCGGAGTACAGCTGGGAGTCGGAGTCGTACTGCTCGTTGCCCAGGCGACGCCGGTACACCGCGTCCCGGAGGACCCCGCCGCCGTTGTCCGAGTCGGCGCCGGCCGCGCCCCGCCTGGCCAGGGCCTGGAGCTGGAGGAGGGACTTCTCATAGGACGTGCGGCGGGACGCGGGGGCGGACGACGTGGCGGAGGACGGGTCGCCTGCGGAGGGGCAGCCGGGGTCCCGGCCCTCCACGCTGTTGTGGCGCGAGAGCGGCGCCCGGCGGCCCAGGCACAGCCCGTTCACGCCGGCCACCACGTCCTCGTCCGAGTTGGCCCTCCGGCTCTCCTCGTGCGCGGAGGACGCCAGGACGGAGGGGGCGATCAGGCCCCAGGGCTCCGACTGCAGCCGCTTCAGCTGCGGCAGCCGCGCCCGCTTGGGGTTGGCGGGCCTCCTGGTGGGGGAGCCCGGGGGGTTCGGCGCCTTGACCACCGGCGCCATCACCCGTTTGGCCTGGAAACCGAAGACCGTCTCGTGCTGGCCGTCGTCGGGGGCGGGCGAGGTCTTGAGGTTGATGTCAGAGGGGGAGGTGCACGGAGCCGGGGAGCACCTGTCCTCCAGCTCGGGGGAGGGGGGCACGTTCAGGTACTGCTTGGTGGTCTTGGCCCCGGAGGCGGACTTGTCGGTGGTGATGATGATGACGTCCTTCCCCTTGGCTTTGCAGGCGTCCAGGAGGAGCTTGAGCGTCTCCTTGTCATCGGCGTTGATGGCGTAGACCAGGGCCGAGGCCCCGCCCCGGTCCTCCAGGCTGGGGTCGGCGCCGTTGGTCAGCAGGAGGGACACCACCTCGTGCCCCGCCCTGTGGCTGCAGGCGTGCATCAGGGCCGTCCGCCCCGTCCTGTCCTGGATGTTGGGGTCGGCCTTGTTCTCCAGGAGGTAGCGGACCAGCTTGGCCTTGCTGGCGCTCTGCTGGTCGGCGTGTCTGGACATGCAGGCCAGCATGAGGGCCGTCTCCCCGCGCTCGTTGCTTTCGTTGATGTAGGCCCCGCCCTCCAGTAGCAGCCTGGTCAGCCGCAGGCGCCGCAGCCACGCGGCCTTCAGCAGCGAGTTCCCGTCTGTCCGCAGCTCCAGCATGTCCTCCATCTTCCGGTATGTTCTTCAGCCTCGGGATGTGGGCACAGCCTGCGCCCATTGAAACGCACATTAAAAAGACATTCCAGAGACATTCTGAATACAAATTTTTGTGGCCTTAGAAGTTGGGGTTAAGGCCTGATTCTGTTTATTAGATTTTCAGTATTCCTTATGTTATTGCTGTACACACACTGATTTATCTACAGCTTTCTGTTCAATATTATTTCGTTATTTAATAACATCAGCGTTGCGCGAGATATCTTGTTTTCGTCGGTTTACACCAGATGGCGCTATTTGGCTAGAACGGGGGTGGAAAATCATATCTGCAGAAGTTCAGTTGTAGGCTGTTTTTATCCGCTCTTTAGCACATACAAGACAAATGTGGAAGAAACTTAACGTCATGTAATAGGAGGGGGAGCAAACTTTAGGGACCATTCATCTATACAGATGAGAAGACAAAACGCGCTTTCTACATAGCTATATTAACTGCCTGCTTAATTACAAGGGGATTAACGGGAATTATCCTGGTGTTGTTTTTGAACTCACTTAATTAGTTTTAGAAGGGAAACATAGACGCGTGTATCTTGTTTGTTACACAGGCAATCTACATTTCGAGCGCCACGTCGCCATTATTGGTTTTAATCCTTGAATAACGCGTGTCAGTAATGGAGCTTTTATGGAGGCTCATTGCTAACCTGCAGCCAACTCCTGATAGCATTATTGTTTTTACAGGAATGGTAAAATGTGTGTCCTCTATAATTTTGGCCTATAGACGTTTTCCGAGTGTTATGGACAACTTAAATTGTTACTATGTTTCTTTTCCTCGCATGAGCAATTACGATATACGTACGGTCCCACAAATATGATCATTCTGGGTCTTATATATGTTAGCCTACTATTTCATGAAAATCTGAGGGTAACTTTTTAGACAACGTGGTAACGATTGTCAAGTATCCTCGCGATACTGCAGAATGAGAGGGGGAAAAATCAACCTAAAAAAAATAAAATAAATCAATTCATAAGATGATGCGAATTAATGCATCCTAATTTTAAACTTTCTGAATAGCAGTTTCTCGTCCTTAAAACGCTACTCCAGCTGTCAACAGTTATCGAAGTAAGTCAGAAGTAGACAGCGCCAGCAACAATTGTGGATTCATTGCAGTGTTCTCAGAAGTCTTTTTAATTTAACGCCTGCATAGTTCGACTCAAGTCAAGTCAGAGCCCCTGGAATACACTGAGGGAATGTACCTATTTATAGGTCTGAAGACTGGTTTCAAGGCAACGGTTTGAAAATAAGTCGCTGTCCATGGTTCCGAATTGGGAGCCGTCACCGGAGTCGAGCCTAAGGTTTCGACAGCCTTAAACAAATATGTTGTTGTGATCCAACATAAATCAGCAAATAATATCTTTTTAAAAAAAAAACTTCAATTGTGTGGGCCAGGTATGATCGTGCCCCTAAACGACTGCATATAGTGTTCATGCCAGCGGATCATTCTAGCCGTCGCTGTTTCTATACGTGAGAATTGTGTGAATGTAGCAATCTAAGACAAATTTCTTTTAGTCTTTTCAGTTGTCTTTGTACATGATTCTGAAAATCTACTCAACCTTCGCAATTTTAATGTGTGAAATTACGTTTTTTAGTGTTATGTACAAACCGCGCGCTGTTGGCGTTACTAATGTGCCTACTTGATTGCATGGGAACTTTGAAAAAGCCACGTTGAAATCACCCTTAAACAGGACTAGTTATCCTTTCATGTTGCATTTCCAATAAACATACACATATACCATTAACTGAAACGGTCATGCAGTTTAAAGCTGTCTATTTAATCTGTTTAACACGCGCACAGATCAGTCAAAACGTCAATCCTTCAACTTTATACTCCAGAAAATAGGAATGATACAATGTAGAACTACTATTTTAGAGAGGCACCAATGCAGTCTTACCTCAAAAGAGGACAACTTTGCCATTTGGAAATGAAATTTGCGGTTGTCAAGGACCGATGAGAATCTTTGAAAATTAAGCGAAACCATTTTCAGATGACGCCCTCTAATTCATCGGCATGTGTCGTTTTCCCAGAGTTTCCTTTCCAGTACAGACAGAAATGTTCTATTTTCGGGAAAAAAATCTGGCGTACTGGGACTTCAGCGCTCAGAACCACAGCTCATCACAGATAGATTCCCTTTTGTTATGGCAACGCAATTGATCAGTCCAATGGCTACATCCCTCTAAGTGCGCACTGAGAGAAAAAAAACGAGCCCAAGATGCTTGGTTTATAAATAACTTATTTTCTGCTCGGTGAATGAAACGTGCAACTCAATGACGTCAGAATCTACGAAAATAAAGCCATACGTCCCCTTGTTTCAGTTGGGGAAACAGACGAAAATAGTTTTCAGTTGTTATGAGCTGATGCGTCTATATTTGAAACATAGCCTACAAAATGGAAAAACAAAAATGTTTATTTGTCATTAAAACTGAAACATATTAGGCCTACCTTATTGAAGCGGTTTTATTGTTTTCACAACAGAATGAGCGATAACAATTTTTCATTCCCACATATGTATCTGTCGTGTAATTATGCAGCCTACTTGACTCGGCGCACCATTTGTCTAATGAATATTATATAATTTGAATTATTGTATGCATTGATATGAGGGATGAATGACAAAAGTAGCCACAAATATTTTAAATATGCATTAATTGATCCGTTGTGCTTGTTTCACCCAACTGTTTCCATCCAACAGGGTTATGAAAGATTCCCTTTCAGATTATTTAGTTAATTTGCACGGCTGGTTCGCGAACTGTATTTCTGCAAGTATACCGCAGAAATCGCGCTGCAATTAGATGTCGCGCTTCATGTGACGACTTCCATCGCTCGCCCTCATGCTACAGGGATCAGGAATAGTGCTTTGACGTCATGTTCTCGACACCTTTTCCCAGTGCGACATCTGAAAGGTTACTGAGTGACGTGTCTCCATTAGAATAGAAAGTTTGCTCATTTTCCTTGGTGTACAGGGCATTCATTGGGTTCAAGACATTGGTCAATTCAAGTTTACTAGCGAGCGCGACTTGCTTAATTCAGTTGAGATGCTTTTTATTAATTGTTAGCTCATTCGTTTATAAAGTCGGATTGGTTGTGCTCATGGGTAGATTGCAACGGTATTGTGCCAGGAGGATTTTTAAATGTTCTGCCTCTCGCTGATATCCTACCTTTGCACTTTAAAGACCTTTGCAGCTACGCTGCGCGTGCATCAGGAATTTGGTTCGCAGTATTACCTGAACCATCACTTAAGGGCGCGTTCTCATCCCTATCCCTCTGAAATGACATGTCGACTGAAAAAGGAAACACTAACCCTGAACAATCCTCAAAGAGTAATGGCAGTGGTAATGTGTAAATTAATCTGGCTTCATTGGGGATTACAGTGTGAGTCACCACTGCACAATTAAGGTTGCTGCACTGAAGCAGTCTCATTACCAAATTGCATTTAGCAAAAACATTTAATTATGTTTTCATTTCTGTGTATGAGGCAAGTCCTTGGCCATGGTCTTAATTTAAACATTTGTGGGTCAGTGCTGCGGTCGGGAGATCAAACTCGCGCGGTTCCCTATAGTACTGACTGCCAGTGTCCGCCGTACAGGCGACACATTTTTTCTGAGGAAATTTCCCATCCCCTACGGACTGTTTAAGGCTAATCAAAACACGCCATTATTTTGTATGTAGTTGGATATTTAATAAAGCAAATCGGTTTCAGAACCTTGCCTTGGGGAATCAGTAGGCTAATAGGCTGTCCACCAGGGCATTGAAACAGTATATCTCTTAGCGCACGGAAGCTTCGGTGGGACCGCTGCATTGTCTAAGCGTAATATGAAATGCATATGAATTCTCCCTCATATTGAGTTTCGGGCGAACACTCAATCGTTCCCAGGGCGCCGTGTGGTAGCTACTATTGGCATCCAGATCACAAAGCAAGATCATCAACGCCTCGTTTTAGGCCAGCAGTGGCAGGGAGAAGGTCAATTTCTCAGTGGCGATGGCCGAAGAACAGGATGCGTGACTTAAGATTGTTTAGTTTGTTTTGTCATCTGAACATTTGTATCTCTTAAATGTTGACATTTCTTGGCCGTATCAGACCGGTGGACAAACCCGAGTAAGCCAAGAAAATCGGTGAAGTTTTGCTGATACATTTTTTTGACATGCCAGCGGCTCTGTGGTAGGCTACTATATAGCCTGACCTATATTTTCTAAGTGCAGTATTGGGTTCCTGTGATGTTTGCCTTTAGAGAACAAAAACATTGCGGTATAATTTGAGGTAGGCTAAACATTTTCACCCTAAAATTGATCATTTGTAATCAAAACGTAGACGCAAACTTCTTATGTAGTCTTGACAGCCACAGAGACTAATGAGATTTTTTGGTTGCTATGAAACGGCAGTGAGGGAGACGATAACGGATGTAGTGGCGCTATCTGCGCTGTGTGGTAATTAAACTCCAGTCTCCAGTCATGCTTCTGGCGATATTTTACCGATCGCCCGTCCACAATTCCCCACTCCGAGCTACTGATCCTAGAGGGATGGGAACGCCCTTCGCCGCTTACCCGCCAATCTCCATCTAGAATACCTGTTGATGCCATTTCTACTATATTCAATTTTTTGTAGTTGTTTTATTGAGGGGGAGGGTGGGCATCATGTGCTTTCAGGGTAGCATCATGGTGCGTGTGAAAGACACATGCCATTAATTTTCATGTTGTATTTGTGAAAAATTGGTATGTATGCAATGAATCTGCCTCCCATATCACTGGAAGACATGGTCCGTGTATGCCGTGTCTTCAAGTAGCCTAGCGAAGAAAGCCCGGAGGCGGACATTCAGAAGAATAGAACCTCAATAGAAGATTTCACCTTTGTGATGAAGCATTACGTGCAGACTGCTCTTATTCTGGAGTTTATGATACTTAAATTACTGACGACCTGCTGGCTTTTCGATTTGTAGGGCAGCAACAGGTTTGTGCCTTTGTGGTAGGCTATAAAACATGAAAAGACACACTAATTCGTTTGTAGAGAGAGATTATGCCTTCAGATCGTGCAGGCTATAGGCTGTGTGTATATTGCCTGATTAAACTCTATCATGGCCGAGCAAGCATATTTACATTTGACCTACTGCATAGGCCTAGGTCTTTGAGAGTGAAGAACTTGCGATGCTTGAGAACTGAGAAGGCAAGAACTGCCGGCACGATATTAAATTATTTTTTATACTTATAATTTTGAATTAATAAAATACTAAAAGTTAAGTAGCCTATTACATAAAAAATTCACAAACTGAACTATTCCTTTGAAACGAACGTTGTCAGGCCAAAAGACAACAACCAAGGATTGCTTATATTAATTTTATAATAATCGAGTAGGTGGCGGCTGGTCGGCTAGAGAAACGCATTATCAGTTCAAATGTGGAGTTAATAATGCGTATAAAAAGGTTTTCCCAGTGCGCGTCACCAAAACCCAGGGAGGATTAAAAGCGTTGCACTTTAAACGGGCGTAGCGTAGGCTAATAATTCATGATTCGGGGAGGTAGGCTACTGTAATTGCACAGGATCCGTCAAGACGGTAACCGAAGAAAAAAAAAACCCAGAAAAAAATTGAGAAGTCAGAGCTTGCAAAATAAGGACGGAACTTAATGTGGGTAGTAGGTTACAACAATCAAGGCTAGTTTGTACGCTTTTTTAATCGAAGCATGTACATCCTACTCCTCGCGGTGCGTAACGGAGGAGAATGTCAGGAGAGAGTCCCTTTTTCTCCCCATCAGACGTTCATTAGCGCAAATCCGCGTTGGTGTCTGTGGCCCCTCACGCGGCCCTCGCACCGTGTCACTGTCGTCTGAAACCCATCAGAAAGCAGATTAATAAATAAACAGAAGAAGACAAGCTGCCTCGCCCTGGGGGAACAGTTTCCATTTTCAGAAATCTTGCGTCGCACCTGCCGCACTGCATCGGTTTAAATATAGCAGTCTCTTTTTTCTCTCCTGACATTCTGGTGTGATCTCGCGCAGTCGGGTGAATTAACGTGAGATTTATATCGGGACTGCATTGTGAACAGTCGCAAGATGCTTGCACTCTGGCAGTTGAGTACCTGTTATCAAAAATATTTAACCTCTGGAATGCCACCATATTTTTAAAAATTATGCGTAAAATAACATATGAAGGCTCAAGATTAAAAAATGCAGATTTAAAAAAAGAGTCGATTTATCGTTACTAAAAAGTTAGTTTTAATTTCTGCCAAACGGCCATATCTGCACAACTGCAGTCCATGGCTTCCTTGAAGGTCTTTTCATGTCAGGTTGATATTAAATAACATAATTTGCATATTCAGGCACTTCATGCGGGCATTCGGTCCATATTATTTTAAATTTGGATCAATATTTCTTAAGAATGACACACAGAAACCCATGCCGTGAGTATCAACACTGACGTCTAGGCTGAGCTATTGATCTTGTGTTATTGGGTTAATGTGTTCTACACAAAGCACTGTAATCTGGCGAATTAATCTGAGCACTCCTAAAATGTTCCTTTCCAGGAAACTCTCATTCTTCAGGGTGGCATTAGTAACTACTTTATTTGATTCACTGATTATCGTCTCCTCAAATATCCAATTCCGAGGGCTTCTGGCCAGAACACAGCCTGGGTTGGCGTGGCTATCTTTAGAGCTGTGCTGTTATTTTTACTGCTCAGAATCAACATTTGACTTGAGTGTCTGACGAGCATCTCTGTTGGGGAAAGTAAAGAGGGCTTCCCCCTCCCCTCCCCCTGCCCCACTTCAGAGGTTCATTCTGGCATGAAATGTGTGTTACACACGCTCAGGGCTCATCGAGTGTGTGTAGGCTCCAATCGATGGATGTTCCTGTCCAGTCCCCAAACATCACTCATCAGCTAACTTGTTCTTCTAAACATGTTTGTGTTGTTTTGGTAAATGAACAAAAAAAACATATATATACACACCCCAAGGCAAAGGGATAACAACAAGGATTTAAAATCCTGGACAGACATTTGTTCCTTTGCAGTCAGAGAAGGCAATGACTAAAAGACAGTTGCTCTGTGCACTCACAGAAACAAATTTATCAGTGATATTTCTATGATGAAATATATCGCCTTTGTTTTCACTAAAAATATAGTTAAATAAGCTATATCTTTTTCCATATCACAAGTAATTGATATTTGTAAGCAGACGTAAATAATAATAGCAAAGTAAATAATCTTTTATTCCTTTATGTACAGAACTAATTATATTTTTAGAAAGTTTGCATTGGTGGGTCATGGGAGTGGCAGTCCAGACCTTTCTTATTGATTCGAAGAATGCTAAGGCTCTTTTTTTGTCTCCAGTGGCAACACTGCTCTCTCTCTGAGAACTTGATGTGAACGAAAGCAAATCATTAGCAAGATGGCCCTTTTGTTTAATCGCCACTTCACGCACACGGAAGGCGATAAGTCTAATTATTATTTTGTCTGCTGTTTATTTGCATGGTGCTTATCGTTACTAAGAGAGGCTTATTTCCCTCTCACATTTTGGACACCGTCTATTTGGACCTTAGGATATGTACTGACCAAAATTCAGCAATTGGTGCCTCAATGAAAGGTGCCTTTTGAGCAGTGTGTCTCTTCTCGTAATCAATCACACGGTTGCTTTGGGGCTCAAGTCAAGTTCTGTGGCGGTGATGCTCAGCCGCGCGGTCACGGGGTCGCCGTTGACCGCTGCCTTTCTTCGCGTGGTCATTACAGCAGATTCCAAACCCCCTTGTTTTTGTTTTTTAAATTTTTTTCTTGTCTCTGACTGTGGGTCCTTCTCCTCTGATTCATAATCCGTTCCCTCCTTGAAAGGCGAGGCTGACATTCTCCTGACATTTGGTGTCTCGCTGATCGTATCAGCCGAATGTGTGGGCTGTGACAGCGGTGAACCGCCGCGACCCACACCGGAACGCTCCGCAGGTGGTGCGCGCGGAAGATCAGCTCCGCTCGAACGCGACCGCCGAAATCGGACCGCTCCCCCCCCCCCCCCCCCACTGCCGTTTGCAGTAAGGCGGTTCTGGAAAGGGTAATTATCAAGGTTGAAACGGTGTGCCGGCTTTCGGGTGGAAATAGCACTTCATTTTCACTTAGGTGGGATCACCTGCTTTGACTGGCTCGCCCTTAGGGGTGTCTTTCTCCAGCACTGAGAGATGCCTGTGCTTGGGTGCTATTGCTGGTAGGTGGAACTGTTTGTTTTTTCAGGCTTTTCACGTTGACTGCAGCCACCTACCAGCGATTACCTGATGGTAGCGCCCGTATCCTAGGAGATGTCTAAGCACGCGGTTGGCTCTCACTTTGTATGTTCAGGAGCTCGCATGTATTTTCATATTTCCATTTCCTTCCCCAGTGGAGTTGAGAGCTAGGAGCCTTCGTACCCGCGTCATGGCCGTTTGCTGGTAATGCCACTGCTGCAAGCATCCAGTAGGAGGCTCTCTGGGCTGGGCTTGTCGTCTAACAAACCAGACCAGAAAGCACAGATGCTAAACTCAATTGCTGGAGCTCCATGTGTGCATGCTGTTTTTTGTCACTTTCTATAAATATAATTGGTCCAGTGAGTTGATTAGCTGTATGCTTATGCTTCCCCCCCCCCCCCCCACCCCGGCCTCGCTCGTGCATTTGAGGCAAATGCTTAATCACACACAGTACAGAGGGAGAAAAGACCATTTGCACAGATGTTCGAAGCAGTAAATCACATGCGATAATTAAACTATTACCAGCAGAAAGAAGGCCCTCTGCACACTGCCTGGACTGGGGTGGGGGGGGGGGGGGGCACATTTTGACACCTCCACGGGTTAGTGCCATGTCTGCTTGATGGGACTCAGTGGGGGGGGGGGGAGTTCTTTTCTGGGTTTTTTTCTGTTCTTATCTGTCAGTTCCTGTTGAGACATGATGGGGCTCGCCTCTTTTTTCTCCATGTTACCTGATTATTGTTTAAAAAAAGAAGTCGGCCCATTGGTAAATACCCTGGGCTATTTTTGGATCATTCTAATGCAGTTCTAATGTCCTCCCCGTGTATAGTGTCCCTAATAGCAGGGGCAGTTTTATCAGTGTAATTGCATTTGACAGTGAACTGGAAAATTGACTGACAAAAGAAAGCAACCTGCATTTAAAGGTCAGAATACAGTGAATAAGGCATGTAGCACAGGAAGACAGATTTTAGAGACGGGCTGTAGATCTGGTTCATTTCATTTCTGTCCTTCCTGCCCATGTACCATGATTACTTCCGAAAAACACATCCGTTTTTTTTTTAATGTCACTTTGTTTCAGCATCATCTTTTGTTTGGGTTAAAACTCGCAAATAAAGGCTGCGAATGCTGTGGTCTGTATTTACCCCGAGAGCTGCGCTGGAGGGTTGCCGGGCGACGCGTTCGCGGTCCTGCTCGGCGTGGCGTCCTTCGCGTCTTCCTCAGCGGAGGGGCAGAGGAGCCTTTTCTGTCAGGGGCAGGTGCGCGGGGGTCATTTGTCTGTGACAGCTCGTTAGAGAGCGGGCCTCCCTGCCTGGCTGCTTCGCGCACTCCGCCCGAAATACTCTTCCTCCGCGGGATGGGTGGGGAAATATAGATTTGTGCCGTCGGCGCCGGCGGGAGGCGGCTCTCCTGTTTCACTACGAGGTCTCGGGGGCTCGTTTCGCGCGGGGACGACACCCACCGGGAGCGCCGGCGTCTGTGTGCACCGCCGGCTCTAATCAAATGTCAGTCCCACATGCGGCCAGGCTTCTGCCCTGATCGGTAATGGGGGTTTCGCACAGGTGCAGCGTGTGTTTAATGCATCCCGGCGGAAAATCTTCAGATGACATTATAAACGCGGTTGGGTATGCCGTGAGCCTACAATTTCTGCACAAACGTGCTATTTACAACCGATCAGAACTCTTTTCCGAGGGTGATTTAGGGGAATGGGCAGGATTTTTCCCCCTTATTTATTTATTTATTTATTTATTTATTTATTTATTTATTTATTTACTTGCTTACTTTTTCTGTTTTGAGTGTAGGTGGTTCAAGCAGTCCCAAAATGTAATTTCCCGGAAAATATACTGTTGGCATCCGTACGACTGTTCAGAATACTCTGATGGTTTCCTGTCTCGTGTCTAAACTCGGCTAAATCTGAACCATCTTGCCACCTCAACAACTGAATGCCTCCTGAATGGATCATCCGATATTCCAAACAAAACAGTATTATTACACGTGTCATGCAGCATTGATTGCAGTTCTAATTTACAAGGAAATGAGTGCGTAATAACAGGGTAACAGGGTGGCGGAGGGGTAAATATAGGATGGGAATATTCTGTATGGCACAATGGTGTCAGAGTGACAAATGGATGACTCATCAACACTATTATTTCCCTTGTGATTTCTCTGCTAATTCCGGGGGTTTTCAACCCAATTTTCCGACCGTTTTTCATATTTGCACGATGGTTGAATCGAACAGCAATACGCAGCTTAAACGTTATACCGATAAATTCAGTCGTGTTTTCCATCAATATCAATGCCTTGCATTGATTTGCTGGTGTTATGATCTGAGCTCATCCAAACAGACCTGCACGTGACAGGGGACCAGGGCTGCGTGTATGAGCTGGGATATCTGGAGCATGAACAGAGAGAATTATTATCGCACAGAAGTGTCAAAAGGAGGGGGCGGGCCTTCTGGGTGGTGAATCCATTTGAGACACTTTGTTTTTAGTGCAGTGATGCTCCAGATGGCCTAGATCGAATCACACACCGCTAGAGCCAAAATGGAGCCCCGACGGGGTGGTACATAATTGGTCATGGTACCCCCCCCCACCCCCCAAGGAGGCAGGGTTTCCATAGGCTGGGTATCCCCCAACCCTCAGCGACTCTTCTGGATGGTCTATCTGGTGTCTGATTTGCCTTTGCTGGCTGCGCAGTTTTCGAGTGCAGTAATTGCAGCCGCTTGACTGGTTGATTGGACAGTGAAGCTTTGGAAGAGGCCGGCTGCACGTTGCGCTGCATGTCATGCACCCTCTAGAACTAGGGGGAAGGATGCAGCTGTATTGGATTGGTTGACCATTCCAAATTGGGGGGAAAAGCTGTGGAATAAGAACACGATGAAATGGAACACACTCTCAAAGCAGAAGGTTCCAGAAGGCTCCTCTGCGTCTCCAGAGGAACCCTATCTAGTTCAAAGGTTCTTCATTGGGCATAATGATTCAGTCTGGGAGCTTTCACACTTTTCTCACTATCGGGGGTTCCAAAAAGAAATAAAAGGGTTCTCCTATGGAAACAAGTCAAGGAACCCTTTTTTCCTAAACATTCGCAAGCTGATGGATTATGTGCTTTAAAATTAAGGTAATGCACAGTCCATATCGTCAATGGAGAGGTATCATGATAACTTTGATACCAAAGAGAATATTGAAGTTATACTATGAATATGACTAAGCACCTAAGTGTTGGATGTTCATAGAGAAAACAGCATGTGCATCAGGTGCTAGAGTCCTGTGCTGCTTGGTTTTTTCCCCTGTGAAATATATACTTTATGTATACTAATCTGCAAGGAAGGCAATGAAATGTGCCTGTGTCAGAGTTCTTAGGATCAGTGATGTCATCAAAGCCTGTGATGTCCTCAGTGTCACTGAAATCTCTATTCGCAGTGATGGCACCACTGTCAGTGTTTCAGCACCAGGCTTTTAACATTGTATTTTCGCACACTAAATTTATGGACAAGCCTCCACTTCTTTCCCCAGTGGAGTTGAGAGCGAGGAGCCTTCGTACCTGTGTAATGGCTGTTCAGAAATGCAGCTGTACACCAGAGGAGCCTGGTCAGTGGTACTAATCACACACTTATTTAAGCCCAGGGGAGGGGCGATTGACATCACCTCCTGACGCAGAGCTTCGCTAGCCTGCTCGCGTCTCCGAGCTCCGCCGCGCCGGCGCTGTCATCGATATCGCTGACGTCACCGCCACCAGCCAGTGTCCTCAGAGCCCGAGACGGGTTCTCGGGCTCAGTGATGTCACTGGGCCCGGTGATGTCATCGGCGTCGGCAGGGTCCCCAGAGGCAGCTCGGCGAGGAAGGGAAATTCCATAAATAAGTGAGCAGCCCACGCTGAGCTCCTGGTCTCTCTCCGGCAGTCCCCGCTGCTTTGTGTTTAACCGCGCACGGGAGCGCCGCTCTCCCGCGCGAGCGCTCATCCCCGGCTCCCGCCTGGACCGGAGAGGAAGTCAGCTGCTGACATTATCCACAGTGCCTGCAGCACGCTGGGCTCCTCCTGCTCTACCTTTATTAAACCATTATGAACCTTTTTGCATTTTACACATGCAGTTCTGAGCATGCTCAGACCGCTGGAAGGGAAATGGAGGAATTACGTAGATTCTCAAACTTTTGTCCCCCCATCAAATCTCATGAAACTGGAAACTTAAATGAGACGCATGACAGGACATGAACTAACTGGCCATTGAAGTGTGAAGTTCACACCCACACAGCCCCCGAATCCACAGGCAGGAGACACAATTAGGTCATTGCTAGAGCCAGTGAACATTAACCTGTCACACAGCAACCAATAAATCATTACTTTCTTATCACACAATCTGATTCTGTAGCTTCTTTAGGAAGACATAAAACCATTTCAGCATTGTCTTTCAAAGGATGCCTGTTCACAGCCACAGCTCAAGTTGTCTGCTGTCACAGAACTACCTGGAGGTGTGTAAACAGCTTCCATAGCCCAGCCATGCGGAAAGCTCTTTTGAAAAGTACTTACTTCAGAGGAAGCTCCCCAATTTTAGTCAGATAGAGTTGAAGGCAGAAGAGTGTGAGGAGTGTGCGGAGTGTGAAGCAGACAGGAAAATCACAGTTGAGGCAAAAACTTCTGAAGACGGGGAGCCAGGTAACCTCGTATCTCAACCTCATTTAATCAGGTAATTGTGAAAAAAAAGATTTAACAGAAGGTAAATTAACTCGGTCATCTGAAACTTGAAATCAGGAAAACAGTTCCATGTCTTCAACAACCCCATTAACCACATAAAACAGTGATGTAGCATACAAGAGCCCCATCTGTTCAAAAGTATGCCTTCCTGTTTAATTGGCCACCAGCCACCACTGACTTGAACGCATTACTGTATTTGTTTGGCCAAACGTTCACATTGACCCCTGGACTAAGTAAAGCCCACACAGTGGACAGTCAACTGAAATGATGGTTTGCTCATCTGAATTTTGGAACCTGGTTTGTGGGTGAAATCAGCGATCCAAGTTTGTCTGCCACAGCCCTCATTGGGCAGGAGCTGCTTCTGCCTCTGTGGTTATCAAGCTCAGAAAAAGACTTCTTTGGCTTGACTCCGTAGGGGAATCCTTTTTAGTTCTTTGTGAAAATCTGTATGGTCGGTGTGAAAACGGTGAAAGCTCCAAGATTGAGCCATTTTGCCTGACAACCGTTGGACTACATTGGGTTCCTCTTGACATGATGGAAAAGCTGCTGCTTGTGCTGATTTTAGATGTTGTGTTTCTACAGCAATCACTTAAGGGGCTGAAATGCCTTTAATTGCAGGTCAATCAGGTTTATATACAAAAGATATCCAATGAAATGTCCCACAGATCTCTTCACTGCACCCTGAATCAGTGAATTCTATCAGAGGATACATTTCCATCACAGACAAATGATGATGTTTTGATTTTTGACCTGATATTTATCTCTCCCTCTCTCTCTCTCTCTCTCTCTACACACACACACATACATATAAATATAAAAGAGAGAATGAGCAGGGGTATTTGCAGCGACCCCTGAGACGTGCCCTTGGAAAGAAGCAATAAGGCTGTGGAAACCAATCAGGCGCTGTCTGTCAGACGGGAGGCGCCACATCATTAGAGCCCTGCACTGCTCTAATCATTTCTTAAAGGGGCAAGGGACTGGACCAGCGGCAGCAAATTAGTGTGATCAATGCCAGCGAACTGAGTCATTCCATAACAGCCGAGAGCCTACAGAAAGTTGTTTGTGCCCGAGACGTTGAAAACAACAATAGCACACTATCTGTGGCTATCCGCCATTACAGCCAGCAGTCTGCACCTGTGTCTGTAATGGCCGCCAGACACGGAGATCTGCAGAGCCGTGTTTTTTACAGGGAATCTTGTCCCCCAGATCGGAGGCCCTTGTTCGCCTTCCCCCCGGTGTCCTCTGTCGCTCTGAGACGGCGCAGGCTCGCGCGTGTTCTCCTCTGCGGTGCGTCCCGCTGGGTCTCGTCACCCTGCGCTCCACCGCCAGCCGAGCTGTTGGGCGGGCTTCGGTCCCGCGCAGCTGGCGCCGGCGAGCCGCAGGAATCCGATCACACGGGGGGTCGCTCCCGTGCGGCCAGGCAGATGGAAACTTGCCACTGGCCCCCTCCCCTCACCGGTGCGTGACACCGTGGGAAATGGTGCAGGACTTCAGTCCACAGCCGGCTCTGGCACACTCAGGGTTAGATTCCAGCTGAACTCTATCTGGGAGGGTTCCAGCTCAGTTGTTTGATTAGTTTGATCTGAATGATTTGTGTGGTTTCCAACTCAAACACCATTGTTATAGATGACCTTTATGCCAGGTGAAATGAGAATCCGAGAGAAATTTCTCGGGCCTGTGAGCGTAGGCACAAATGAAGCAAGGGACCCCCTGATGGTGTCTGTGCTTTTCTGTTAAAGAGGATGCCACACCAGCCTGGGTCACTGCCGCTTCAGAGCTCTGTATACTCCCACACTGTTCCAGCACTGTGGAAAAGGGGTCCATAAAAAACCCGTTCCTAAAGAAAATGAATACAGTCCCATTGCTCTGACCTCCATTTTAAAGAACCATCTAGAAAGCATTATGGAGCATTTGCTCAAGTCTGATCAAACGTGGCATTGACGATGCGATCCACGGCGCCTGGAGAACACCCAGGCTTGTGCTGCACTGTTGTTTGTGGACTTCGCCTTTCAACACCCTGCAGCCGCATGTCCTACTCGGTAAGCTGGGCTAGATGTCAGTCAAACCACATAGCATCAGTTGGTATCAGTTCTGACCAACAGGACCCAGCAGGTTTGAGTTAACCAGACCCTGTCTGAGCCGAAGGTCATAAATACCCAAGGTAGCGTGATTTCACCCATCTTATTCACAGTTTACACTAACTGATGTACCAGCAGTCACTATGGTAATTCCATTGTCAAGTTTTCTGATGGTATAGCCACTCTAGGTCTGATGTATGAGGACACTTACGTCATTTTGTATAGGTCAGAGATGCAGCGGACTGAAGGCTGCCACCACATTCTAAATATAAAGAAAGAAACGTGGAGTTAAGAAGGTAATCTTGAAGTCCAGAATCTTCAAGTCTTGATGGTGTTAGGAACAAGTGCAGTCTGACCTCACACCCGCCTAAAGGAACAAGCCCTCACATCCGCTGCAGCCCGCTCTCGCTATTACTTTGAGCTTCAAAAATCTCTTGATGGCATGAGAGCGCAGAGCTAATTTTCCTGGGAGAGAAAGAGAGAGACTCACCGCTACCTGCCCCCGCAACGTGAAGGGTTATGGTTGCAAGACCGAAATAATGAACTCTTCATCTGTGAGCTTGTTAAGGCCTTCTTTTGTCTCCATGGGCGGCTCAAAAGAAGCTGCTTTCTTATTCTTTTTTTAAACGATGACGATCGCACCGCTGTCGTTACGGCATCATCAGAATGCTGACTGTGTAAAACGCTTGGCCCGTCGTTATAGAAACGAGCTGCGTTGGCTCACTCACGCGCCACATCACCAGGTTCCCCGGGATCCACATATGAACAGCGCGTCGAGATTAGGAGGAACCGACCATTTTAAACGTGGAACCCTCCATTTTAAAATAGTATGAGGGAAGAGCTGTATTTACAAAATGAACCTTTTGATTTCTATGAGTACAGCTATATGACGATATAAGGTTGGGACTGCAGGTGAAAACTGGCCTGTTGGCTAATACTGACAGAGTTACGGTAATGTTGATTAATGCGCTCTGTCCCTGTAAAAATAAGATCAAATAAGGTCAGTTTTTCCAGAACCTATTAATACTTAGGAAATAATGGGATAAGGACAAGGAATGGAGAGGTTTCACAGCGGTGGCTTGAACGCTGGAACAGCTGTCTCGCCTCTCACCTCAGCTGCCATGAACGAGCAGCTTGCTTTCATGACACCTCTGGATGCTCGGTATTTACCTCTCGTCTTTCTGCAGACAACCCCAAGCGCTTCATTAGGCATCCCTGCAGGTGGCTCTTTCATACCCTTTATAAAGGTTTCCCCCTTTTTTTAAAGTGTTTGTTTTACGCGCGCGAAAGGGAGCCGTGTTTGTCTTGCTTTATTAGAAACGAAATCTCCGTAATCCCACTCCGGTATACTGTCACAGGGAAACGTATGCGCACAGACGTATTGTCTCAGGGGGGTAATAATTAGAACATCAGCCTACGGATCCCACGCGTCTTGTGACAGCTGGCGGACTCGGGATCGAGTTCCCTCCGTTGATTGTGCTCTCGTACGTCATTATTGCCGTATCTGTTTGATTTTTTAGAACGAGCTCTCATGAGAACGGCAGCTGCCAAAAGCGCTTTGGGGGAACAGCGTCCCGTCTCCCGCGGGCGTGTGATCCAATGGGAAAATGACAACGCAGGCGAGACGTATTCGTGAAATGATTCATCCGCTGTGCCGGGCCGCGGAGTGGCTCGCCGCGCTAAGGCTCCGGTTTTCTGTGCAGCGACAGGCCCCGTTGTCATGGCATCTAATCCTGACCGTACCAAGTGGCGAGGGTGGCTAATACCTGCAAGGTGGCGCGTAGTTGGTCTGCGCCAGCTGCACGAGGTCTGTGCAGCTCGGCTGTGAATGGAAGCAGTGGCCAGCATCACGCGCACTAGTCGGCACTCTGTCAAACTGACAGGTCATGTTGCATTGACGGGACTGCCTTGCAAATGCTACTGGGCATTTGACATCAGGGGGAAAATACGGAACAAATCGTTGAGTGAATCGTTTGATCTGCTACACGAAGAGAAACGTTCTCAGCTACTTTCACATCTAGACAGGATAATTTTTATGGACAAACTCTTGGAATGTACGGGCGGGGGTGCGTTCTGGTGTGGAGAATGTGGTTAACCCATCCCAGGTGAGAAGGGAGAGACGGGACCCACACTCCTGTAGACTGGTGTGTTGAAATCTGCCGGTACTGTATATCATTGGCTCGCTGGAATTTCAGGTCCCTCCAATGATCCGCTGTCACACTGCAGCAGATGGCCGGGGGTTACTGACACTTCCGAGAGAGAGAGAGTGCGCGACGTCCGTGGGAGTTCTGTCATTAGCGGGTCACTGTAGCCAGGTCTCCTCACCTTCTCAATCTGAAGTGTGTGTCACTCCGCGTTCGCGGGTTTTAAATATTCATGAGCGGCAGATACCTCTCCGTATAGTCTCTGCCCAGTTCTGCGGCCGTGCAGATTGTTTCGCGGAATATCCTCAAATTTGTTCATGCTTAATTCTTTTTTTAAATTTTTACGTTGAATATGCATTTAGGGGATTTGGAGGCATTCGGGCTCTGCTGAAACCAAATGCTTTTCTGGGACTTTCAGAACTCTGCCCCCTTTCTGCAAGAAATTACGCCCCCCCTCCCTGTCAGCAATTATGTGTCATGTGATGATAACACACACATGCAAACGCACACCACGAGTCCATCCAGGCACATACGTGCTCCATGCATTCATGAGTACACAGTCCCCCACAAATCTATGAATCTGTTCAGAAAAAGAGAAAACTAGCAGTTTACAATAAGACACACACAAACGAACACATTAACACACAAGCATTCTCATGCATGCACACACATACATACATACTATATACAAGACAAAGGCATGCACACACACACACACGCACACGCACACGCACACACACACACCAAACCCTGACTGCAAAAGCCTAGAAACTCATTTGCAATATAAAGGGTGCCAGAGCCAAACTTACAATTATAAGACAGCCGTAATATAGTCTCTATGGTAACTATAAGAAGGAAAGAAAAGTTGGAGAGTTCACTAGCTTCCAATTTGAGCATGCCAATTTCACAACTTCCCCCATGTTTTTCTTGTTTCAGCGCGAGGGGAAAAACGTTCTAAGACTGAGCAAGTGATAAATTGAAAAGATAAAAGGGAAAAGGGCGAATCAAACGGGGCAGAAGCAGCAGGGGCCTAGCGGTGTGGCGGCGCGCGTTCGGCTGGAAGCATCGGTGTCTCCGTCTGCCGCAAATGACAAAACAGCCGCCTCAGACAGGAGACATTTTCTCTTCGCGCTTAATCTCTTTCATCCAAATGTTGCGAAACTCTCCTCGTGTGTCGAGAAAAAAAGGAAGGGAGGTAGGCTAAGGCTGCCGCTGGTCAAAGTGGATCCGGTCCACACCGGTCTGAGGGAAGGTAAATTAAGCAGAGACGCAGACACGGACTGCGTGTCACGGTGCATTGTATCCAATTTAATTGCTATGTTCGTCTGGAACACATACAATTGCTGCCGTTAGAAATATACATCAGTCTACTCGTATGACTATCCTGTCGAATTCTCCACTGACTGCTCTTTTAGGGTGTCACTATCGTAAAGATTTTTACTCGGTCGCGCTGTTCGTGGTGACCTTTAAATCCACTGGCAGAAAGGGCTCTGCACGCGGGTATACTGTACACGCAGCCTGAGTCGTTGCGTAGCCGTAAGATGCCTTTATTGCGCGTGCTGGCCAGTGGAGCGAAGTTTGCAGCATATGCTGCTGTGGGAGTGTGGTGGGCGAGCAGATACGCAGCAGGTGTGTCGTGCTGAAGGTGCTTGGTGGTAAAAGGGGGTGTGCTGCTCTCTGCTGGTTGTTAGAGGCATGCACTTACTCTTGTTTACTGTAGGCGGTTTGTGATAATGCACTTCTGTGTCATATGGGCAATTATTGTGAACTCATTATGTTACATTTCAGCCACTTAGCAGATGCTCTTATCCAGACTGACTTACAGAAGTGGAGAACATCAGTGTTGGTCTCAGGAAGACAAAAGTGTTGTCTCGCCAAGAAAACAAAAAAGGCCCTTTTAAAATCAATAAGTGTGAAGTTAATTGAAGAAACCAATAATTGTTATTGCACATGAACATAAATACCACTACTGAGAAACAATGAATGAACACAGATATACCTGTATTATAATCCCTAAAGAAAGAAATAGGAAAGCTAAACAGAGTCATGGAGTCATAGTGTAGTCTGATAGGGGGTATTCAGTCTGCATCAGAAGACGGGTGGGGAGGGACTCCAGCAAGGAGGAAGTTGTAGTAGTCTGGACAGGAAGTGACCAGAGCTGAGTAGGTGGTGAGAAAGGGGCGGATTCTCCAGGTGTTGTGCAGGAAAATGATTGACATACATACTCAGACGTTCACAGAGGGGGCAGTTTGCTAGCCAGCGCGATTCCAAGATTGCTGGCAAATGAAGAGGATGACACTGTGATGCCGTCCAGAGTTAGTGAAAGGTCAACTCTACCATTTGTTCAAGTTGTTCATGAAAAATATACATTTATTGATATCTGACTTGTGCATTCAATTATATGTCGACAGCTGTTTGTTTATATGACGATAAGATCGTGGGAAAGATCAAATCTGGAGGTGGTTAGCAGGCGCCCTCTAGTGTCTGTGGAGGTCTTTGCAGTCTGAGCCACTGTGGAAACCAAATAAAAATATGAAATTTAGTCAGCAGTTTAAAAAAAAAAAAAACACATTTTAACCCCCTTTTTTATTTTGCTTTCTTCTTTTCTACCCTATTTGGAATGCCTGGTATCATATGGGCAAATGCATTTGTAGCCTGTCCAATCACGTGACTTCATGAGTTGAGGAGAGCTGCAGACTAGCGCATGCCTCCACCAAAGCACATGCAGCAAACTGCTCCTCCATTTCCGTCTTCTGTTCAAGTGTCCAGTGTCTATCCACTGTGCTGTTCATTTGTTAGAGGACTACATTTCATGTGCATACTGCGGATACTGATCCGACAAAGAACTTGCTTACAAAGCGAAGCAAGGACTGTACCTTACTTATTGTATGTTGATCATCCCGTGGGTCATGATATGGCCGAATGCGCACCTCTTTGCAGAGCTACTGGTTGCAGTGATGGCACGATGAGACAGTGGGGCACTTCACTGCACTTATGACAACATTTCATCAAAACGTGCCACCCGTCAGCCTATTCATGGTCTTACTGCTTAGGGGTGCAATACTCTCTGATGAAACACAAGACACGCTGAAAAGCATTGTGTTAGTGTGCACGTGTGTCTGCTGTCTGTGCAATGCCTCTTGGATGCCTTTGAGGTGTTCTCTAGCATTTACTCAGGAGCAGTGTGTGTTTGTGTGTGAGAACATGAGCAGTGTATGTGGGAGTGTTGATCAGTCAAATTATTGAACCTCCATGTATGCCACATGCACATATAAACACTGTCACAACTCACATTGATAAATGTATCCCTGTTAGTGATGCTTAAATCAAAATAAATTTGAGACAAAAAATAGTCAACTAATAGACCAAAAAATATGTTTGAAAAATTTCAATGTTCTTTTGTCAATTTTGGCAGCCTGGAAAAAGCAGTGAAAACATTAGTGTAAAAATAACAGGAACAGTAAAAACATTAAGAAACAAACATTGGAAATTTACAGAATGTCAAACTAATACAGCAGGCAAAATATTCAGTATGAAATTACTTACATTTCTCTGCAGCTCACATATCACTGATAGCTGTGATGCTTCATTTTTAGCTCACTTGGTTTAAAAGACACAGTCCGAGGTAATAAAATTCAGAGAATTATAAATAAATTATTATAATTAATTTAGCTAATGTAGAGATTAATTAACAGATAATGGATAACAGACACCCTCCCCATAAAAAGCAGAATGTGTTATTGCAGTCTTTTAGCCTTGCCCAAACAGTATTTTACATATGGGAAAAATGAAAGCGCAACATTGAAAACAGATTCTCAGTGCAACTGCCTAAAGTGTGAAAGTGACTATTAATAAATCGCAGATTGTGGGATATCACGCATCGACACAAAGTGCCACACAACCGAGGAGAGTGAGGATAGAAAGCGGGTGGAAGTTTAGGCGGATCGAGCCGCAGATGTTCCCGCGACCCCTCCCCCCCTCTGCCCGCGAACGTAGCAGCTGTGCAGTTCTGTCGCCGCGTAGCGACTCCCGCGTCGCGCGGCCGTCCGGTCTTCAGCGGGAGGCGGCGAGTGTAGGTCACGTGCCCTTATCAGTTCTCCGTCCAACGGATTCAGAGCGGTTAGCTGGACTGGAAAAGTGATAAGGAGACGTGAGCGACCGTAAGGAGGCGACCGTGTCCGGGGGTTCGGAGGAGAGGATGCCCGACCCGACCGCAAACGTGCGCCCCACCGAAAAGGGCCCACCTGCAGAGTTTCCTTTGGTCCTGGGTCCGGGCGCCCCGTCGCGGCACCGGAGCGGGTCGACGCGTTCCGCTCAGGACAGCGCGAAACGACGCGCTGTCGATACACGTGCCGAGCGGGGAGTAAAAAACAAAGAGGAAAGAAGAAAAAAGACACCGTGTCCCGACTTGCAGCAGACTTCTACCGTAGTCCTCCTGAGAACACCGTTTCGGCTGCGGGCTCAACCTCTTTGGCGCTGTCCCCCCTGCATTCCCCACACTTGGTGGCTTCTCAGGGGGCCCCCGCAAACTAACGCTATGCTGGGGACTGCCAACCGACTTTGTGGACACACCCCATTGCTGAGTTTTATTTGATGGTGGCCCCGCCCATCTCCAGTCGCGATCCCGGCTCCTATTGGCTCCCGTGCGGTCACACGCCATACCTGCCCCCGGGAGCTTTTGAGGTGGATCCCGATTGCTCTCCGCCTCGTCGGTCACCGGAGAGGGGGCCAACAGGGTTGAGGGGGGCGGGGCTTGGCAGCCCTCCCCCCGTCTGGAATGGCAGGACGGGGGTGATTGGCGCAGGTGTGTCCGAGCAGCGCATTCCACTCGGTGCATACCTGTCAGCTACGCTCTCATTCCACCTCCCCCGAGAGAGAGAGACACTCACCTGGGGCAGCTCCCTGGAATGGCTCACGCAAAAGCACCCTTGGTTGGATGCATTTAACCGCTGTTCTCAAGAACACAAGAACTGACCCATCATCTTAGACCAGAAACCTACACAGAAACTTTTCATTCAGGGCACTGAACCTGAGAACCTAAAATCACCTGGACAAGATGCAGTGAATCAGAAATAATCAGCAGGGGAACTTTTGTAAACATTTGCAAACACGGCAAGAAACAGTTCATTTGAGTGGAATTCAGAGTAACACACCACAAAAAGAGAAGAGCACACCCAACACTCCCCCCCCCCCTCCCCGAAGGCTACTGTCTCTTAAACTGTACAAACAGCTGAGGTAGTGCTCCCTCCTGCAGCTCACATTAGCATTGTTAGCATAGCCTTGGCAGCGTTATCTGCCATTTCCCCCTGTGGTCAGTGCAGTCACGCACCTCTGTTCCCGAAGTGCAGTCAATCTCGCTCTCCCTGTGATCACAGCGTGGCCTAGCTGCCCTCTCCCACAGCCCAGTTCTCCCCAAACACGGGCACATCTCAAAGACTCCCAGGGCCCGCGTCTCTTCTTTCTGATCCTTTCCCTTGACAAGGCACACACACGTTTCCGCTGCCCAGAGAGCTCTTTGATGGAAGGCCAGATACAGTCCGAGGTTACTCTTTCTAAGCTGGCGCAAAAAATGTGACAGCCCAGATATGCTTCATAAAAGTATGGGGGTATAAATTGCCATTAATCATTCCTTGTTAAATAGGAGTGCTTTTTCATTAAAAAAAACTTTCTAAAAAAATCAAGTAATTCAATGTAGGTTAATGAAGGCAGGAAGCTCTCATTCAAGTGTATCCCTGTATGTAGCCTCAATATGGGCGCGATTTATTTTGAAAGACCCTTAGCACGTGCAAAACCATTTAGCACTTGCAAAATTAACAACACAACCAGTGATTGGTGCAAAACAAATACCAGTACCAATCATTAGTCGTGTTATTGGTTTTGCATATACTAAAAGATTGTTGTAAATCAGGCCCTGTCTAAGGCTGCCTGAAGGCAGACCCCATGCAATTGCAGGCGCTAACGTGTGTAATTTGTTCTCTTTAGCAGGACAGGGTGTTAGTTTGCTGTTTGCAGCTGAGTCCTAATGTTAGGCAAGCGTTCATACCAAGGTGTGTCTGTGTGCATCTGTATGTGTGTGTGTGTGTGTGTGTGTGTGTGTGCGTGTGTGAGGGAATGATCCTGTTTCTCCCCTCTGGCAGAAAGGCCTGGTTGGCTTCCTCAGAGCAGAGGGGAGTAGAGACAGGGCCCACGGCAGGCGTGAGAATGCAGGTTTGCAGCATTCCGAGATTTCACCAGTCACTGTGGAGATTACGCACGGACAAGACCGAGCGTGCGGAGGGCTCGATTCATCACGGGACTGAGCTGTCCTTCTCCCTTTTCGCTTGAGCTTTCCTCTCCTTTAACCGACAAGCAAGGGTCCAAGTTAGGGAGGAAATCCTCACTCACGAGATCTGCTGAACTCCACAGTCACTGTTCATGCTGGCTGAGCAGCACAGAGAGCAGCACACTGTTCACTCTGAACTACAAACTGAGCTCTCTGGAGCTTTTTCAAAACTGCACGCCAGTGCGATTTCCTAGGGCAAGGGAGGGATGGACCAGCCAGTCAACTGCCAAATTGCTTCACATATTGTGTGCGTGAGGGTGGTGTTGTGAGTCATAAGACTCACATAAGGCCAACGTTTAGGGGTTATGGAAGTAAACAGACAAATGAGGAACATTTGTGGCGGGGGAAGGAGAGGTGATCTGGAGCTGGGGTCCTGCAGGCAGGCACAGGACGGCTTCGCCTGTCCCACAATCCCGCAATCCCACAGTCCCACACTCTGTGGTGGAAGTGCCTCTTAGGCCGTCCAACCTCTTGCTTCCTGTTCCTGTCTCTGGGACGGTCTTGCTGGGCGTCGGCTGGCTCCGGCCCAGACGCGGGCCGGGAGGGGTGGGGGGGGGGGACTCTGAGAGCTGTGTGTAAAGGCCGGGGGTGTTAGCGTGCTGAAAAGGCCGTCTGGCCCCAGGGCGAGATGTGTCAGAGGGAATGAGTCCTCTTGAGTGAACTGGAGCTGAGTCAGCAGGGCTGCGCGCCTGGCTTAGCGCCCGCTCCACAACCCAGCGCCGAGCTGCTCCCCCAAAAAGGAGTCCCTTTCCCTGCTCCAAGCCCTGCTCCCCCGCTGCTCCTGCTCTCAGTCCTCCCCCGGCACTGGTACCACTGCTCCACATACACAAAAATGCACTCCTCTGCCAAGTAATGGCAGCAAGAGCACATAACAGAAAATGAATGCACTAGTTGTCTGAAGAATCAATTTGCTTAGAACTGTACTTGTATGTATGGTTTACAGGAAATGCATCTATGCATTTACTTTCTTCGATAGGAGTTGGCTTTATTGTAAGTGGTTAATTATCAGAAATCACAGTTGGAATGAAACCCAAACTCTGGGAGCTAGGAGCATGTCATTGTATGCCGAGAGATTACATGCAGTGCTTGTTTATTCCTGTTTTACTCTGAAGATTAATTTCTTGGTCCAGCAATGTCTTACTTAAGGTGTGTACTTGCAACACCTTGATGCTTATGAAAATAAGGACATTACTTTTGCAGCCAACGGCTACATAAATATTAAATATTTTGAAAATATTAATAGATAACAGACTGAATGATATGTGATAGCAAATAACTACCATAAGAAATTAGATTTTTGCAACTTTTCCAAGTAAGGAAGTTAATTAATTTATAAATTAGTTAATTTATTAATCAATTATTGTCCTAAAAAACAAATGAAATGAAACCCACAAGATTGTAAAGACGTTTACAACTACTTGCATGTTAGCTGCGTGGTAGCTAGTTCGAGTAGCGTTTTTCTGCCTGACTGACAATTCTCGCCTGATAGTTTTTGAAGTCTTAGAATGCCGCTGTCAGGGGAAGGGCAACCGCCGCCTCTCCGAGCTTTTGTTACCGATTATTTAGTTGAGTTCCTCTCATCGGTGTGAAAATTTGGGGCTAAGCAAACACGTTCCGCCCGGTCTTTATGCAGTTCCGGATTTCTTCGACACATCAGACGCCAGCTCCGCTCATGCGGATCAGGGGAGATCTGTTAAAACACCTCAGTTGGAGCGCCGCGCGCTCTCACGGGATTAGCACGGCTGCGTTCCCACTCTGCGCATCGCCCGATCCCTCGTTTCAAATGAACACAGAGTGAAAAGAGAAACGAGGTTTGTGCATACACGTCTGTGTCTCTGTGTTATCGAACTAAATATTCGGGAAATGTTAAATTTGATGGTTGAAATTAAATTTTAAATATTAAAACGGCAAGTCCCTAACACACCATTTACTGCATGTGGTCTATGCTGCTACATCCGCAACACAATCCTTTTAACCGTATATGACTTAAACAAAATGAATGCTATCGAAACAAAAGGTTTGGGGTATATACAAACGGGTGACAAAGGAAAAACCTGAATAAATGAGTGGGGAAACATAATGAATGCAGATGATTCCATACAGGCGTACTGCATGATAAAATTAAGCAAATAACGTCCTATCATGCTCTGTGGCATGTGTGAAAATAATGAGCAGGCCCAGTTGACCTCGATTTTGGATCAAGATGGCAAGTGGAAAAATTCTAAGTGACTTTGAAAGAGGGTTCATTATTGGTGCACGGATGGCAGGAGTTCAACTGGCTAATGCTTCAGTAGGAACAGCGACTAAAGTGACAACTGCATTTAGATCTATGGTTGATGACCATAATGCTTGTGCATTAGTGCGATATGTAAGGAAAAGCAGAAGAGCAACTCTTCCTCCGGTGTCTGAAAATGTCAATGCAGGACGTGATCCAACATTCAGCTTGAACAGTTAATCGACAACTACATAAAGAATGATATTATAGTAGGGTTGCAGTGCATAAACCCCTCATTACAAAGACAGATGCACATTTAAGAGTTCAGTGGTGCAAAAATCATAGGTACTGGTCTACAGAGATGTGTAAAAAATGTGATATGGTCAGATGAGTCATCCTTCACCATATTCTGGACAAGTGGGCGAGTACATGTGCGGTGTGCACCAAGAGAACAGTACAGAGGGAAGGGTCACTGCAAATCAATACAAAGTTATTCTGAGTGATCACCTTTATCCTACTATGAAACGTTTCTATCCCGATGGGAGTGGTCTCTTCCAGGATGACAATGCCCCCATCCACAGGGCACGAGGGATCACTGAATCTTTAATGAGTATGAAAATGATGTGAATCATATGCTATGGCCTTCGCAGTCACAAGATCTCTATGGGAGATTTTGGACCGACGTGTTAGCGCTTGCCACCACCATCATCAAAACAGCAAATGAGCGAATATCTTTTGGAAGAATGGTGTTCCATCCCTCCAGTAGAGTTCCAGAGACTTGTAAAATCTATGCCAAGGCACATTGAAGCTGTTATGGCAGCTCATAGTGGCTCCCATTACAGTATATGTATATATATATATATATATATATATATATAATTGGGAGAGAGAACATCTAATTCACTGCAGCAGTTGACAGCTGATCTTCTTGTGTTCATCCCAACAGGTCCAAGAATATATTTTAAAAAATACATTTTGAAATGCTTTTAAGCTAAAAGTTCACAATTCTGTTTTATGTTGCGTATGTCACACCAATTATGAAAGGTATATGATTGTATGAAAGGAGAGCTCGTTTGATGGAGCTCGCAGCTCTCCACATGCCACACCATGCTAACCGAGCCTGTGTCAAAATGGAGAAGTCTTCATGTTTTCACAATAGAATGTGCACTACGGAGCAAGGCAGCAGACGAGTGTCCTGTGAACGCCTGGCATGGCCAAAAAGAAACGACGCCGTCCTCCCGGCAAATCACCTCATACCTCCCCCGGGTTGTTTTATCTGTGGCCTTTTCCTAAAGGCCCCCAGAAAAGGTAGCTCAATTATCCAAACACCTTCAGTTAAACTTTGCCATTTAAAGCTCCGCAGACGGCCGCGTCACCGAATACAAATCGTCCTGCGTGTGGCCGCCAGGACGAATTAAAGGTGCAGGAGACCCGAGACATTTTGTTCTCCTCTTCAGAAACCTAGAGCAGACGAGGGGCTGGACAGGAAGGAGCACCACTTCTGGCAATGCTGAAATAACATAATAATAATAATCATCATCATCATCATCATCATCATCATCATCATCATTAATTTTATTTATTGACCACCATTATCACAGTCAAGGATTAGCATAGAATAAGATAAATCACAAAGACACAAATATAATTAATTCATCAATCCAATAAAATTTGATTTCCAAATAAAGAATTGCCTAATGCATATCTTAAAAAAACAAGATATTGTGCAAATTGAGTAAATTGATTGTAGTCTAGCCTATTGCACGTGTTCAAAAATGAAATTAGTTCAGTTAGAGTACATTTAAATAATTCGTTGGTCTTATAAAAATTATTTGTGATGTGAAACGTTGACAGGCTGACTTCTTTCTTCCAGTGAAGACATCCATCTTAAAATGTTCCCTGAAAAGCCCCTTCTCTTCCCTCGCCTCTACTGCTTTCCTTTTACGGCAGCAGTATTTATAAATACTTTCCGCTAGAGGGCGCAATTCCAAGTTTCTAAATATAGGAATTGACTTTATTTCCCAGGGTGAATAGTGGCTTTTTGAGAATGTCTTGATCTGTTATCACCGCAAAGCGCTCATGCCGTTCAGCTATGCATCATGCAGAGCCAGTTTGCATGCGAGGGACAGCATGCCTCATTGTACCCCGAGATATGTTTACTGCGCTATATAGGCTACAGAATACGGTTTGCTTGTATAATTATTTAAATAATTATTGCGTGTTGTTATTTGAGATTGTAATAAATAGCATTTTCAATATGAGCATCGTGTGTTTGTGCACGTGTGTCATAGCAATGGGAACTCATCTGGAAAAACCGGCATATTTAAAGCCTTTGTTACACTTAATTCTATGAGGTTTCGTCCTTGCCACGCCTAATTGGCTGCGTCGTTACTCTGAGGTTCGGTGTTGTTGAATGCTTGCGTCTCATCAGTCGATATAGCACACGCAGCGCGGAGCATCAAATGCGCATATTTGCACTTTCAGACTTTCCCCCCTATCCATTTTTGGCAGCGCTCAACCGCACTCAGTTGCTATGGACACAGATCATGTGGGTTTTTGAAAACTGTGTCCATGACAACAAACTGTGGCTAATACGGAAAACCACAATGCTGTGCATTTTGAAGGGGGACGCACAGTGGAAAGTAGCAATTAATTTGATTTTAACAGTTTGACTTGACATTGCTGTTTTCTCATTTCCCACCAATGTTATGTACATTTAAACACTCTTTGCTTAGGGAGTGAAAATCTAACATCTTGGCATAAAATAGCTTATTTGCACATGCATGGACATAAAAGATGTATGATAATGCTTATCAGAATCTCATCATGGTCATAAAACGGAGCCCACTGTCGCTCAGCAATGTTTCCACTATACAGTAGTTCAAAGGTAAATTGTGGAGCTTAATTGAGCGTAGAATTGGTGACTAATTACATTTTTTAATTGCAGGTGTTCCAATTGATTGTGTGACCCTTCGAAGAGAGGAGCAGGTTCTGTTTTTGGCGAAGAGAACATGCATTTAATGGCTGTGGTGAATGCGAGTAGACACTAGCATTTTTAGTTATGGCTCCATTTTTGTTCATCTGTGACAACTCTGAGGTGTGCGTGCAGATGAAAAGGCTTTGTACTATGTACCAATGGCATCGCTAGTTTACATTCCCATACGTTTCAATTGGTTATATTTTGCACTTCATACTGTACCATACAGCACAAGATTGAAGTGCGTTTGGCCCACCTTGGCAAAATGCAGTCCAACAGTAGTGTACTGCTTCCCTTTCTGGGAACAGGTAGGAGGCTGCCTTTGCTATCCATATATGGTTCATTCACCCGTCCCTCCCCCTTAACACTGAAAAGAAATGGACGACGTGTAAAGGTATGCTGGTTATATCACACTGCATGAGGAGAGCTAAAGAATGCGTTGGCAACGCTTAAGTCAAGGTTGTTTGTTCGCTTATTATTTATACCGCCTAGGAACTGTCATTTAGGGTTAAGCGTAAAATCCCACTGGGAACAGTGGGTAGGTCGGTGCTTTGGTTGAACTGAACCGTGTCCGGTTTCACCGTGACAAGTTGTTCCAGTCAGCGGTACAGTGCGTTTCCAAACAGCCACTCGAACCTGTGACGGAAGGAAGCCCTGCCGCCTGCGACCGCGGCGGCTTTGTGCGGCTGCAGCTCCGTGCTAATAATAGTGACCGACAGCGGAACACAAGCAGAACATATTATGAACCCGTCATTAGAATGCTGACATATTGATGTGGCACCTGTACCGGCCTACGGGGAGCTCCTGTAAGAAAGGAAAAAGGAAGAAAAAACATTCTCCTGACTGAACTTGACAGATTAGAGAGGGGGAGAGAGAGGGGGAAAGTGTGTGTGTGTATCTGTGTGTGTGCGTGTGTGTGTGTGTGTGCGTGCATGCATGCATGTGTGTGTGTGTATATGCATTCATGTGTGCGTTTGTGTGAGCATGGACGTGTGTGTGCTTGTGCGTGCTTGCATGTATTAGTGTACTTGTGCATGTGTGTGTGTGTGAGAATACATATGTTTGTGTGTGTGTGTGCGCGCGTGTGTGTGTGCGTGTGTGTGCATGTGTGTGTGTGGCCCCTCCTGCAGTTTCTCTCGTGTGTAGCCAAGACGTCTGTGAAATTGTTAAGGTTGCTTCTGTAGGATCCGTAATCTAATCGTACAAATGATGGTTTGTCTTTTTATATCATTATTTTAAGACAGCAAAATTTTCAATAATAATCCATAAATCTGCCAAAAATTATATTAAGCATGACATCCATGCCTGTGGTTTGCAATGAAATCACTGCAAACCAAACATATGGAATAACCCTTCATTTTCAGTAAGCAGCATCCCTAAAATTGATCCAGTTTATTTGTTACTTTTTTCTTTCCATTGGGTAAATTGTCCGTTCATAGGTTCCACACATTCATGAGGAAATAGAAGTTCATGGATCACACTGTTCTGCTCAGCCGGTGAATGGTTTAATGTCCTTGTCTGACCTTAAATGTCCACCAGATGGCGCTCACACTCAAACCATGCCACGGTCCAGGCTGTCAGACTCGGGCGAAACTGCGTCTCCTTCGTGGTGCGAGGCAAAAGGAGACAGTGTACTGCTAGATTCGAAGGTGTTTTCGTACAGCTGGTGTTTTCTTCCTGAGGTGTGAAAGCCTTTCGCTGCGTTTCGCAGCTGCGGGGACAGCGTGTGTCAGCACAGAGCCCACAGATACCCCTCTGAGCACGTCCTTAGTCCCTCTCCAGAATCTTCCAGTGCGGTAGCGGCGCATGCACAAATGGTTCGTTCCAGATGTCTCAACTTAAGTTCAAAACAGTGGGTTTCAGTTTCTGAATTCTGTTTGAAGCAAGTTTGCGTACCAATATGAATGTACATTTTCTTGTCAGTGCACAACCCAGCTTTTCTGAATGTTAAAGTGCATTCAGTAAAGTAAAGCAAACTTTCTCTTACACACGCACACACACAAAGTGAGATATGGTCACCACAAGGTTAAGGATTTGCTGCACTTGCAGTGAAAATGTGATAAATACAATAGGTGACTAATTTAGGATTGCTACTATGCCCAAGCAAAGGTGGATACGAATATGTCTGTTGAAACTGATTAATTTTCAAAATATTGTTAACGGTAAAGAGGGGGCACCTATATGAGAAAAAATTATTTACGTTCTGTTCTGTGTGCTGTTCCTATGAAAGACGGATTTAAACACCAAGAATCTTCATGATTTTGCGAAACAAAAATGAGAGGCGTCAAGGGTGAAGCCAGGCTTTACCAAACCCCTGGTACTTGCCAAACCTTTGAGCCCCTCCCATTCTCTTTGTGTGCTGGGCACAGAGTGTTCCATTTCTCAGATAATGGCTTACCTCCCGAGGCCCGTGAGCTCCGAGCCAGAGAGGAGCCGGCAGCACTTAGCAGAGGTGAAACGGAGGTGAGGCGTCGGCCATCTTTGAGCCGCGAGGGCGCGCGGGAGCGGCGTGTGAGCGGGTGGCGTGCCGTCTCCCCGCTCCCCGCGGCTCGGCGGCTCGTCTGCGGCTCCTCTCACCTGCGCGAGCGGGCGAGGCCCACAGCGGCCATCTGAGAGGGACGCTCGGACGCTTACTGCAGAACAGACTGTACGTGCGGTCTGCGGCCCTGTACCCAACACACACACGTACAGTCACACATACACACACACTCACACACACGCACACATACGCACAGTCACACATGCACACACACTCACACACACACACACACGCACAGTCACACATGCACACACACTCACACAGACGCATGCACACACGTACGAACGCACGCACGCACACACACAAAGACACACAGTCACACACATGCACACACAGACACACAGACACACACGCACATAGACATACGCTCACAAGTCGCTCATGCATACAAAGCACTGTCTACAAGTCGTTAATTAAAACTTGAAAAATCTAAATCTGCCATTAAAAGTATTGATATCAAAATTAAGCCAAGTTACGAGCAATATTGGCAATATTTTAGTTCACACTCTATTCCAAAGCAGTGCTACTCTATGTTTCCCACAGGAATTATACAGCTGTAAAAGCAATAGTTTAAATTTTAAAAAACATGTCTTTAAAAACGTCTATTGGCGTCACGTGTTCGTCCTTAGATGTCAGTTTTGGCTGTGTATCTTGGTATCCTGCAATTGGCTTCTTTGTATCATATGTTGTTATTGGCAGGAGGTGTCGCTAAATGTCCAAAGGGGTGAATCATTTCTTGTGGGACTGGAGCATTTGTGATGATGGAATCGGCAAAATAACCCAAGTTTGGGGCTTTATTGTGTGGACTTGTGAAGTTGTTTCTGAATTCTGTGTGTTGGCATGAGTTCAGAATGTACAGAAGTTAATGTTTTTAAGGGCTGACAGTTTGTGTTTGTAGAAACCCTGAAAAGGACCGAACTAGGTATGGGGCATGCCCCACCAAGCCGTAACTACTTGGTGGATGGTATAGTGAATAAGATTAGTAAAAGTATTGTTTGCTAGCATCTTCTTCCTTCAAATTCTTTGAGAAGGTTTCATGTAGGCCATCTTTTATTCTGTCTATTTTAATGTTTAAAGGTGAGGAAGTTGGGATGGCAACAGAAGTGCATTTACAAGTAGCACCGCAGTGAAAAATGATGCAGGGAGGCGGGTATTTAAGATCACAACCTCCAATATGTGCCCTGCGTGTGGCTGCCACATCTTGTTGCTATGGAGACCGCATCCGACTGCAGGTGTGCAGTAGCGAGGGATGTCGGCATGCTAGAGACATCAACTGTGCGCTCTCTCTCTCTCTCTCTCTCTCTTCTCTTTCCCCTCTCTCTATTGCTCTCTCCTTCCCTTACCCCTCTTTCACTCTTCCTTCCATCTCTCCCTCTCTCCCATTTCACCCAGTCCTCTCTGTATCTTTAAAACTCCTCTGTTCCTCCCCGTTCTCTTGCCACTCTTTTTTCTCTCGCGCATAGGGTTTGCACACGCACACACATTCTTCTGTCAGCAGACCAGGGGCCGGATATGAAAGGATGTCTCAGTTGTCAGGAAAATAATTGTCAGCAATTAGAAGTATTTTAATAGGATGAAAGGATGTGTGTTCACTGGCAGTGTTCATGTGCTTATTAAAGATTGCAATGGCCAAATTGGGAGTGGGGGGGTGGGTGGGGGGGTTGATTTCATGCATGCAGTCACTTGACTTAAGAGCTTCCCTGGCTGTCGTGTTCGCTAACTTGCAGTCAGTCATCACTCATCAGTAATCTGACCTTTAAAAGCAACCTGTACCTCACAGATGTGATGCTGCTCATTTTGTCAATGATAATAAAACATTGCTGAGTATCTGTTTCTCTCAATATGAAGCTTTACAGTTGTTGATGATGATAATGGGGACTATTATTATTATTATTATTATTATTATTATTCCACGATGCTCTTGCACAATTATTAAACATTCATATATACAAGCTCTTAATGTTGTAGAATAACAATAATAATAATTATTACTCTACAACATAAAAAGCTTATCTATATATAGACGTAACCCAATTATGCTTCAGCTTTAGCTCATGGACACATGACCCGACAGACTGTCGTATGATGTTCTTATTGTGAAATGCTGCATTTGCTTCACACCAGACATGACGGGACTTGTGTCAAAAGTTCCACTTTTGACTCATCTGTTCATAGAACATTATCCCAAAAGGCTTGAGAATCATCCAGGTGCTTTTCTGCAAATTTGAGACCAGCATTGATGTTTCTTTTAGTTAGCAGTGGCTAACTTCTGCTCTCCAAAGAATCCCATTTTTTCCCAGTCTCTTTCTTATTATGGAATAATGAACAATTCTTTGAACAGAAAGTTCTTTGTATGTTCTTCTGGGATATTTTGTGGCACCCTGATTAATGAGTTGTCGCTGCACCCATGGAGAAATTTTGGCAGGCCAGCCACTCCTGGGAACATTCACCACTGTTCCAAGTGTTCTCCATTTGGAGATAATGGCCCTCACTGTTGTTCAGTGAAGTCTCAGAGCCTTAGAAATGGCTTTGCAACCCTCTCCAGACAGATATATTTCAACAACTTTCTCATCTCTTGTAGAATTTCCCTTGATCGTGTCATAGTGTACTCATAGAAACTCTGTGGTGACTGATTTACTCTGATGGTGAAGATGCAGTATAAATGAGGTTTAGATTCAACAGGGCTGGCTCTAATAAACCCTGGCTGTGTTCAATCACCTGAATCTAATTAACAATTAAATTTGGTTAATTGATTGTTATAGTAACTTAAGGGGCAATTTTTCTCATGGGTGATATGAGTGTTTGATAACTTTTCATATGTATATAAAGATCTAAAACCATTTTGTGTGGAAAAATATGCAATAATAGAGGAAATCAGGAAGGGAGCAAATACTTTTTCACAACACTGTATGTATATATATATGATGTATTCATGCAATTGCCTATGTTATTATATACTGTAGCAATCTTATGAATATATGATGACATGATTATTGTACTAGCATAATGATTCATCAATAATAAATACACATTGCAATACATATTTGTATTCATTACAGTTTTACTACAAAATTAACACTGTTTATATTTAATACAGATATTCTCACTTATTATTTTAAATTGAATTAAGTTTTACAGTTATTTTAAAGTTATTTTTTAATACAATGACCAATTTGGTTGATATACTGTGCCATTCTCTTTCAGAAAACAAATCAGTTGTATTCCACTGTAAATATCAATGTACATATTCTTAAAACAATAAATCTGCAGAATATGTGTAACAAGCTATGACTAGGAAAAGCTATGACTAATAACCCAGAGGAAAAGGTTTATTTATGGTTTTTTTTGCATGTTCTCATAATATGCTTGCATACTATGTAATGAATAGGTAGAAGGTATTCATCAGCGACTTTGTAACAGTATAAATAGCTCCTCAAAATAAAGTGTGAGCCCCAAGATCCTGTAACTTCCCACAGAGAGACTCAGCTTCATGTGAACCCTGTGGCTCTTCTCTGGCAGATGTACCCTCCCTCCTTTTCCCTCCTATCTCTGTCTAGCTCCCTCCCTCTCCTCTCCTCTCTCCCTCTCTCTATCTCTCTCTTTTTTTCTCTGGCATAGGAAGGGTAGGTCGCCTGGAGCAAGAGTGTGCAGTGGCATGAACCTTTAGGTTGTGCGTGTGTGTGTGTGTGTTTATGAGTGAATATTATAAAACTTTAAATAACAAGTTCAAACGCTCACTACGAAAGTCAGCTGACTTAAGAAAAAATGCAAACAGGACCAGGAACCAGTCGCTAAGAAATCTGCGGTTTTCCTCATCATGCGTTTACTCTGGCTTTGTCTGGCCTGTCACTGAACTTGCATTTAAGGAGGTGATTGGTGGGTAATTATTCATTGCATACATGGCGGCCTCTGCGGCTTGTTTGTAGTAAAATCTTTATGGGGGGGGAAATGCATCGGTGCGGGACAGAGATTGTTAGGGAGATTTACGACCTCGTGCCCGTTAAATAAGGCTCCTTACACAGGAAAATCAATCCCTCTGTATATTGCGTAGGGCATGATCAATTACTGTACGGACTCGCTGCATTCCTCCGTCTCTGCTTCAGCACAGCAGCGTCCTACGGTGTAGCAAAGGAAGCTGCTGCTAACGCCTCAAACACATAAGACCGAGCTCTGTTTCAGTGTTATGTCTCTGATACAGGTGGGCATTGGTGAGAATGTATCTGTGTGAATGTGTGTGGGTATGTGTGTGTGTGTGCTTGAGCGTTTGTGCAAGCGTGCTTCTGTCGCAGTCAGCTGGTCTGCTGGCGTCTCGTTTCCACGAGTGTCACTGCAGCAGAGCTGCTACTGTCTGCAACGGCGAATGTGCTGCACGCCGCCCGTATCCCCAGAGCGCGCAGGTAACCTGTGTCCTCTCCCCTTCGCCCTTCACTGTGCTACTGAGGGGATGGGGAACACTGGCATCAGCTCAGAAGTTCTCAGGTCTTAAAAGAATAGTGTGTAAAATAAGATTTTTAGTATTAAGGGTTTTAAGATAATTCCATAACTTCGATCTGTGTGAATGTATATTTATGAGATTGTATCCAATCACAAATTACATTTTTTTGAGGGCGTGGTTTATTGTAGGGGTGCCAAATCAGTGCAGTGCAGGACATAGAGTGTATCAAATTCCTCCAAATCCATCACTCCACACCTTGGAATTCTGGGAAGGCCTAACTGGCCTTATCCGGGGGTCAGACACTTTGTCTAACGACCATATGAATTTAAAACATAAACACAAATGATTGAAATCACTCACTGTGTTCAGACAGAGTAGTGGTGTTCCATCTGAGCTGAGATTAGAATTCACACTGAGGGGGCAATTTGGACATTTTACCAATCGATGCAGGTCGAAACATTAAAAATCCCTGCAGTGCGAGTCTGCCTTTCAGCTCACTACCAAGGACAGAAATAATTGGGGATGGATGAGGGAGGGCAGGATGTCCTGGGACAGGGAGGAAGTGTCCTGTATGGCCCAAGGAGACAGAATCTGTATCTGAACGATACCGTGGGAGCATTGCTGTTTGCATATAGCATTGGGAATGACAAATCTATGCCTATTCGGAGTGGTTTCCTGATGGCGCAGTTAGTCTGTTTCTCCTCAGTAATGTCTTTCCTATTTTTTATTGTCAACACTACTTTTCCCCCTTATTTTCATATGGTACCATGAAGTGAATATACATTTTATGTTCTTTAGATATGTGAAGATAGTAGGGTTATTTGCCATTAGGGATTATTTAATCAATTCATATTATGACAATGTTATCACTTTGTTTTTCCCATAAGGACTTGCTGTTCACTGGTCTCCCGAAGTTTTATATTTGCACCACGTAAATTACATTACCAGATTAAGCGTCCGCATATTCCCTGGTGTAATCTGGGGCTGTAGTGACATGACTGCGGCTGCAACCACCGCGCGTTGACTGCGGCTAATTTTAACTCCTAAAATTTAACTTCAGTTAAAAATACACTCTGTAATAACGTTGGCATTTAAGGTACAATTGTGATACTGTCATTTATTTTTGCCTCAAAAAGCCGATATCTTTGTCTGGGAATCGCCGCTTTGTGCGATTGCCAATGGTTCCGCGGAGGTTTATATCGCGTTTAAAGGGCACGTCACTCATGGGGCAGAGTCCTTTCTACATGTATCCTACACGTTTCCGTTTACACCGGCAGGTTGGTTTTAGTCTTTTATGCGTGATTGCACGGTCGTTATACCCAAAAGCATTTATCTAAAGTCAATTGGCATGCCATGTACCCACTGGATGCGACATAGACTAACCTCTACCCCTCCCCTTTGAAAATCCCTCATTAAAATAATCTCATGGGAGATTGGAAAATCAAAGATTATGAAATGTGATTCTGAATCGCTGATGTTTTTTTCCACAAGAATTGTATATTCGCGTTAACTTGTCGTATTCTATCAGGTTTTGGAGCGAGAGTTGGGCACTGCAGGCGGTGAGCGTTTTGGGTTTACTGCGGCGTTGAGGCTAACTGATGCAGACTGCAAGAGCATTATTAGTCCCTTCGCTTCGCGTCTTCTCCTCCGGCCACTGCGAAGAGAACCGTGCTGGGAACCGAGGCGCAAATAGATTTCCAAATCTGGATTATCCCAACGCATGAAGTAAGGAACATTGTGTCTGCACTGCGTGTTTTTTAAAAAACAGGAAGAATTCACTGCAAACAAAAGCTGACTCCTGAATAATTTCCCTCCTCTGTGTTTCAACTTAGTGTTGGTGCTTGTCGCTGTTTTTATGCAGGCCTCTTCGGTGGCCTGCAAGTTATTCTGCGAGGAGAAGCAATTTAGCAATTTTTCTTTAAAATATTTTCACACGTTTTAAAACGATAGTTTTATGCTCTCGGTTTAGAGGTTAAATGCACTTCTTGACAGCTTGCGCCCAATGCGCCTTATTTCACTGCGCAAACTAGCCATCACCCATCAGCGCTGAAATAAATATTTCAAAACGTACATCTTCCTGTCCATTGGAGGACAAAAATAGAGGCAATAAAAGGGGCGGTGTTTGTCCGACAGCTGATCCAAATGTCACACCGGCGAAGCAAAAAGGGCGGCCAGCTGACGCGCCCGGGAGAAAAATGTTGTTGGCCATCAGCTGGGATAATGGCGTTTTTATTGAGTGCACATCGACGGCGGCGTATCCCGGCCGGGTGTGTGGTGATCCATAGTGTAAGAGATGGGGTCCTGCCAGGAGTGTGCCATTAAGACTCATCAGGCCCCGCCGTTGCTGTGACATGCTGATAGGAGCTCTTAGCGCTGGAAAAGGTCACCGCATGGATCTTTATTTGACCTCACTAACCTGTCGCTGATTGGCAGTATCCTTCATGGCGGAATTTAATTCAGCTACGATCGAGCGGCTGAGAAGGGGAAAAAAAGAGAGAGAGAGATGGGGGGTGGGGGTGGGTTTGTAATAACCGCTCCTCGCCCGTCCCAATCTTACAGCGCATCATCCTCACCCATATGTGGTACCCAGGGCAGTTTGGAACACAGGGTTCTTTTTCCCCTGTGTATTTGGTGGATTCCAAGAGCAAAGATTAAGTAGATTTGCCCAAGGTGAATTTCAGAAATTGACCCAGTTATGAAAGATGCATTGATTATTTCTGTCTGGTTTGTTGTTGTATGTCGTGTTCCTGTGTGCACCTAGCGTGTGTGTGTGTGTGAGAGAGAGTGAGAGAGAGAGAGAGAGAGAGAGGGACAGTGAGAGATTGAGAGAGATGCTTTCTCTTTTTCTGCCAAGCCATATTTGGACTGCAGTCTTGGGGAGTGTACCAATCAGTGTGAGTCCAACCTGTTCTCATCCAGTTTATGGAGTACAAATATGTTATAGTACCAGGCCAATCCAGCCCAAAAAGCCCATTTAAGAACTCTTCGATCTGTCATTCATTGTTGTGATTGGAGGTTGGGGGGGGGGGGGGTTGGCAGGGGGATGACCCAAAGTCTTTTTGCTTTGTACCAGGACCCACAGGACACACCCAGAGAAAGTGGCATGCAGCTGCAACTCACAGCCCATCTTCAGGGCTAAAATCAATTCCGTCTGCTACGGCGCTAGTGCAGCCAGCTGAAAGCACGCTCTGCTGCCACGGGGACAAGCAGGGACGGTGATTTACTCTTCCGCCAGTGGGAGGCGCTTCCCTGTTTGAGTACAAACGCTAACCTGTCACTCTGCAGCACGAGTGTAGCCTTCGCAGAAGTCTTTTTTCGTTACGCGTGACGTATAAATGACCCACAGCTCTGCATCTGTCACGTCAGTAATTGACGTCACTTCAAACCGACGCTTGACTCAGCGAGGACGCTCCATTTGGCTAATATGGTGCTGCCTCTATTCCTCCGTCCCTGTATCTCATCCTCGCATCTCTTCCTCGCGTCCTCTGTTGGGTGGAGGCAAGGAGGGAGGAAAGGATTCAAGGAAGAGATGCAAGGTGCAGAAAGAAAAGAAAATTGGAATAGCCTCCTTTCTGCGGGGTGGGCGGGGCTTCTGAGCCACACCTTTCTGCATCGTGGGCGATTGTGGCCACCAGAGGGCGGCAGCAACTGCACATAAAGCGTACCCCTCGAACGCAACCGCCGCGCGGCTCGGCTCTTGGGCCGCGGAGCCAGAAGAGATGGCGGCTGGCAGCGCAGAACTGCCTGATGCTGTCGCTGTGACACAAGCCTACACGTATGACTGGGGGAAATGAGAAAAGGGAGGGAGAGGCACGGGTGGTTCCTGCGAGCTGTGCCTGCCCCTGTCTCATTCTACATTTAAACCATCAGAGCATAAACTGACACCAACGGACCTTAGTCTTATGGCCGCATGTGAAGGGCATGGGAAAGGTCCTCGACACATTAAATGGGTTCCTCAGTTATAAAATGCAGCATTTTCCACCTGGGTGTGAGAGAGGGCAGACTCATGCACTAATGTGTAACTGTATTGTGTGTGTGTTTGTGTGTGTGAGTGTGTGTGTGAGTGAGTGTGTGTATGTTTTGTTTGTGTGGGTTTGTGTGTGTGTGAGTGCGTGTATGTTTGTGTGTGTCTGTGTGGTCTAATGCAGAGTTCATTAAATTTCTGCAGTTTTCAAAACTGTTTGCTTCCCTGCAGTCGAGATGTTGCCCGTGCGTCTGAAATGAGAACACAGGAGGCCGAGCACAGCGCGGCAGCGGTGACGTTAGCCCAGGCTGACAGACACGCTACAAACCCATCTTCCGCCGTCCCCTGGGCGAGCGGGAGGGAGCAACCGCTTTTTCCCAAAATGTCCTCCGGGAGCTGCAGACACTGCCAAAATGTGGAGTCACGTCACCACGGGGCCATTTGCAAGCCTGGCGGGTCAGAAAGCGTGAGACTAGGGGTCGGGGGTCGGGGTGTTGCCGTATTGCTTCGCCTCGTTTATTTTATTTGAATTTTTTCCGCTCCGATCCTAAAGCCCTGACTCATGTTAAATTGATGAAGAGGCCTGCCGCTCTCTGCACTGTAAGCGGGGCGGAATCGGCAGCAGGTGCACGGGCAGGAAATCCCCCCACAGCTGGCCTGGGGAGAGAAAACCACACGCCGGCCACTGAAAAGCTCAGAAAAAGGCTTCGGGTCCTAGTGAAGGAAAGTAGGCCACTGACGTTCGGCTGCAACCACTACTGCGACTGCACTGCTGTTTTTTTAGCTAATAGCTAATTTTTTATTTTTTCCCATTTTTCTCCCATTTTCGTTGTTATACCAATTCCCTGTGTAAATCACGGTCCTGGTCGATGCGCTATCCTCTGTTGGTCTAGGGAGGGTGTAGACTACCACATGCCTCCTCCGATACATGTGGAGTCGCCAGCCGCTTCTTTTCACCTGAGAGTGAGGAGTTTCACTGGGAGAGCGTAACGCGTGCGGAGGTTCACACTATCTCCCCCCAGTTCCCCTCCCTGCTGAACAGGCGCCCCGACCAACCAGTAGGAATCACTAATGCAACAATCAGAACTCATACCCTCACCGGCTTCCCACCTGCAAACACTATCAATTGTGTTCGTAGGAACGTCTGACCGAGCCGGAAGTACTGCTGCCGGGGATTGAACCCCGGTCTCTGAGGTGGTAGGCGAGTGCTTATACCCCAGACGGCCTTTCGTAGCTAATTTGACGTACATTTGGTACGTGAGTTATCAGACGTTTTACAGTAGTGCTGGAAGGAGTGCATCGGTGTGAACAAGCAGAAAAAAAAAACAGTCTTGAGCGAAGGTGGAGAAGGGTCCGTGCGCTCCCTCGATGCGATGGCGTCCGCGTCTGCACGCGAAGCCAGAGCGAATGGGGGGGCCTGAGAGAGAGAGCGGGGGCGTCACGCGACCGCCAGAGGCCTGTTTACCCGTCCCCCGCCACGCCCACGTTAGCGCAGGCCGACAGAGGGAGGACAGACGCAAGACACCCCGCGCGCCCCGCACCCCAGCTCTGCCACATCGCATCAGCGTCCGGCGCTCCCGCGCGCGAGTAACTGGCCCCGCTCCGCTCCGTCCTCTGCTCCTTTCTTTAGTACTTTACGCGACGGTAAGTGTCCGCCCCCCTCCCCCACCCCCACCCCCGAGACGCGCGCGGGTGCCTCGTCGCGTTCAGACACGCACGGTACCCTAATCAGAAAGGGTGGGACTCCAAGACGGAATCCAGCGAGACGGAACTGGCGAGAGGAAATGCCCAGATTCGGCTGCCACTTGAGGCTAAATGATTTCATGCTTCAGAGCCGTTCTGCATTCGCTCAACATACTGTAGCTGTTTATATCTCGCTTACTGTGGATTTTTGATGTTTCAAAAGATATGGAATTATAATCAGGAGAAGAAAAAAAAATGTGGATATCCCTTGGTAGTTCATTCAGACACTGCCCTGGGGTCAGATGGTTTCTAGGACAATTTGTAGATATTTTTATTCTGTGAGCTGCATATTAGTCATTTACAGAATGACAAATATAATATTTAGTGAATAATGTGTGTAATAATTTGTGTAATATTTGTCAACTATATATAATTTATATTTGTACATTGCATTGAGGGATATTTAAAATGCACACTTATCTGATAATGTAGATTTGTCCCCCTTAATGAATTTTCATATTGAATTGATGGAAAATATCAGTAAATTCTGCTTAATTCTGCTGCCCGATTAGGGTGTTCACACCTGCAGGACGCCGAGCTGTGTAGGCCTATGCTAGCTGCTTTCAAACGGTAAAACCGAGTAACTGTCTACCAAACCCGCGATCGCGTGCAGTTAAAATAAAGTCAAAGGACAGTCACGATGCACGGTGGTAGACTTCCAGCGGGAACAAAGACGGTTCGTTTTAAATGTGACGAAGTATTCTACCAGCTCAAATTAGAACTGCTGGCAACAACAAAATTGAAAAAGGAGAGACGGGGTTGAAGTGGACAAATTGCTTCTTGTCATCAGCGCAAGTAGGCTATGCTTTTCAAACGACAAGTAGCCTACCTAAATCTGCTTTTGTAAACGTTTCCATTATTTGCTGTTATGGAAAAGATGTTCTCAAAAGCCTCTGTAAAACAGTGAGTCTGGTTTGTGGATTGTGTGTTATTATTTTAGAAATGGTTGCTTTGAAAACAAAACCAATGTTGTTTAATGTACTATGAATAGAGGAAGGGCACTGAGCAAATTAGACATTTGTTTTTCTAGTATCCTAGTCCAATTAAAATGATTTCTGTTGACTATGAACGCTACGTTGAGAAGCTGATGGCCTTGTAAATGCGATTGGACTGTGAGTGACAGTTAACAAAGCACAGTAAAAGGTTGTCTTTGTAGATAAAATAAGAAGAGTCATTTTCCCTGCTGTGCTCGCAACAATGTTCATCTTTTCTCCACATGAACAAGCCAACTCCATCTCCAATGAGCTTTGTGCCAAGTGTTGCATGCCCTGAAGCTTACCATTCTGGGTGACGTTTTATTTCTCTCTCTCTCTCTCTCTCTCTCTCTCTCTCTCTCTCTCTCCCCCCTCTCTCTCCCTCTCCCTCTCTCTTTCTCTCTCTCTCTGTCTGTGTGTGTGCGTGTGTGTAATTTCTGAGAGAGAGAGAGAGCATATCGCAAAGACTAAAATATACTCTTCCTTTCAACATCTCTTATTCACTTGTGGTTTATAAGAGATGTTCAAAAGAGGAAATATGAAACAAGCATCTAAAAACTAACGACACTATATTAACGTAAATAACTGGATTCCTTAATAAAATCTCCCTTTTGACTTGGTGAATTTTCAGAGATCAGTTCAGGCTGGCGCTTTGGTTTCCTGTTTGCGTTTACAGCGCCGTATGACAGGCAAGCGCGCGTTTAGCGTGCCTGAAGTCCGGCTACAGACGGGCGGGCCAGGGCTGCTCTCCGCGGCGCAGGGCGGGGTGGGGCGGGTGGAGGAAGCTGACGCCAGCTGGTCGCCCCGCGGGCAGTTTTGGCCATGCACGGCGCTGCCCTGGGCACGCGCCAGTTGACGGAGAGCTGTCGCTTCACGCTGGGCTCGGCCAACGGTAACCCACGCAGCCAGGACGACCAGCCCCTCCGAGCCTTCCATTGAGGATACCATGCCTGTGCTGAAATCTGAAAGCGCCATCAGGGTCCCCAACAGTAAATTCGACAGTCTGAATGGCCGTAGGAACCCCTTACCCGAGCGGAGTGTCCTAAATTGGTGTATCTTTCGTACAGACACAAAAGTTAGGGTCAAAACCATAGATGAGATGTTTTAAAATTAGCCCACACTATAACAGTAAGACTATATAAAGTGTAGTTTCAAAACAGATATGCAACACATATTCATAGCATTCATTTAAATGTTACGGCAAAATTCCATTTTGAAAATAGAATGTGTAACGGCGGAAACAGTCCACCTGGTGGCGCTGTCAGGTAACCTCAATTTCATGCTACCCTGACTCAAGTGAGGAGGATTTTGGGGCAGGGTACACCCGAATTCAGTGCCCAGTGGTCTGCATTTCCTGCTCATGGCCGAGGGCAAGCACTCTTAATTGTTATGTAAAGGTTATATCGGCCATTTCTATTTGATGTTATACAACATTGAATTTGAGGAACATGCGGCAATAACATTTTTTTGTGAAATAAAAAAAAATTAGATTGGCTTTGGTAATAGTACCTTCTCTCTGCTTTACCAAAAATGTGCAGAACCGCTTTAAAATAACCAAACAACACCTGTCCTCTCCTAAAATTCAGCTTAAATCAGTAACTACGTAATTCCACTGAATGCATGGGTACCTCATTGTCTTTGATTGGCATGTCTAAAATCTCTAAAATATGTTTTTTGTCATGTTGTTAATGTCTCATGAATGCCAAGTGAAGAAGAGCGCTTCTTTTCCGAGCTGCACTGTGACCGTCAATTTTCCGAGGAATACAAAGGGAAGATAATTTCCCACCGAGCACCAAAAACTTGTTCAAAAATAGAACTTTCCAATGTCAGAGCGATTTCTCTCGGGCCAAAAGGACTCCGTTTCATAAGCCTGGGGTCACAGGCCTCTTCTGCAGCAGTGCGCACGGAGGAAAGCAGTCGGCTCCCCCACTCCTGCAGCCGTGCACCTCTCTGCGTCTGCCAGAGCAGCAGCACGGTCCACCTCCAGCGCTGCTGCAAGGTCTTCGGAAAAAAGAAAAAAAAAAGGGGGGGGGGTGATAAAACAACGCACTCAAATCGTCCCTACGGAGAAATATAGCCCCTTTCGTATTTGAAAGTCAGCACAATACCTTTGTTTATCACAGGCTGGTGAAAGATGTTAGAGATGCAAAAACGGTCACGTGAGATAATGGCCTGGCTTCGGTCAAAATTTGCCCTTAGTCTTGACTCGTTATCGACTTAAAACGCGTTTTTTTCTTTGCAAATTAAAAGTTTAGCTAGAGCTTTGCTGCTAGTCTGTCACCAAAATTATCTCAACAAAGTGTGAGGGCAAAAGCAATGCTTGTGTTTATTTGTAAGTTATAGTTAAGGCTGTTGATTGAATCCCGGTTAATCTGCATTACAGCACATAAGGGCATGACTTTTACCTGCATATACACCGCAGTGCCATTTTGACCAATCAGTGGCATCTGTCAGAACTGTAACTTGCTCTAAGCTTTGACTGACATGGTATAATAAGGAAATAATTCTGAATGCCGGGTTAAAAAGAACAGATGTGCAGCAAATGAGAGCCGAGTTCTTTGGCTCACTTGGTGAAACGGAGGTTAATAGCACATGATGAGTTTCCTTTGACATGACAACCAGAGTCGTTCACAGTGAATTTCATTACATTTAACACACATTTCCATATGCTCTGCATGATTTAAAATTTGGTTCAGCACACCAAATAAACCTCAACCACCATGCTTCTGGCAAAATTAGGCCAGAATGTGGCCAGGTAGATACCCATGACAGTTTTGTGGATATTAATACATGCGGTTGTGTCAGTTTGGCCTTCCCCATGGTTACAATGGGCACGTTTTATCCAGGTTAGCCGGGTGACAGGAAACTGTGTGTTTTTTTTTTTTTTTGAAAGGTTGGTTTAACAGTACACAAGGTGGAAGTATGAGTCAGGGAGGGGGAACAGGGAGGAGCAGTCATGCTCCTTTCCTCCTCAGTGCAGGGAAATTCCAGGATGCCACCATGCCAGCCTTTTCCTGGTGCTCCCGGTCCATTCAGAGACCCCCCCCTCCCCACCCATCTGATTGGCAGATCATCTAATGGGCCCTGACTGAAGAAGCAGCCATGGGAGAGACCGCCGCTGTCACCGCAGGAGGAGAAATGCCAGGGGCTTCATTCCGACCACGACCAGTCCCTGCCGTCCCCTTCATTCCATCCCTCTCGATCCCAGACCCTTCTGTGTACCTTGCGAAAGCTTGGGTGCCCACAGGATATAGACCCAAGCTAACATCAGCGCAGAAATAATACCCTGGTATGGAGTCCTCTGTGTGCTTTCCTATGTTTAAGGACCCTGATATATATTTTTTGCTTCATGTCACCTACGGTGCATCACATTTGGGCTGCTTCCTTACTGCTGACCAACTTGAACAAAATGCAAATGTAAAACACTGGATGGATGTTCAAGGTACAAATCTACCCCTCTCTCTCTCTCTCACTAACTCTCTCTCTCCCTCTCCCTCTCTGCTCGCTGGTCCAGAAGGGGTTAACGATAGCTGCAGTGCTAGCTACAGAGACGCTCTCCTGGACTCTCTGATATGCAAATGTCACAGCGGTGCTCTGTGGATGCTGGCTCCCCCCCCACCCCCCACCCCCGCCTGTAAAAGCACCTCTGCCCGGGGTGTGACGGCTGGGCCAAGGTGGCTGAGAAAGTCATCTCAGGATCGCTCGCCAACAGCTGGAGGTTGGAAGAGCTAGAATACCAAATGCTGCAGTGCAGCTCTCCTTTATCTATCTCCCTCTCGCACACACGCGTGCATACAAACACACACACACACACATACACACACGCGCAGGCTTACATGCTCATAAAAAGACACACGCATTCATCACACGCAGGTTCTTCTCAGACTGCTCTTCTATACGTTCTGCATTTGCATGCAGTATGGACGTGGTGTCATTTGCGAGAAATTTGAAAGAGGGCCCTGGCCATTGGACACACATTCAGTCCCTTGAAGGAAATTCCCGTCTCTGGGAAAAACCCCAGGTTTGTGCAGATGGTCAACGCAAACCGGTACGAATTCAGTGGCAGGGCGCCTTCGCATTGCATGGGAATGAACCGGTGCTAAATGAGGTAGCGCTAAGCGAGCGGGGTCTGAGCGCGGCGGTCCAAATCGATGATGTAATTAGGGCTGTGACCTTGCCGCGCTGCGCTCGGTCTCGCGTCCTGTGGCTCTCTGACTCCGGCACACAGCCAGGTGACCACGCTTTCATTTTCAAGGATTACAGGTACGCTGACCCCCGCCTTAAAATTTCACAGAGAACCCGGCGGGGACGTGCAATGCTTTCAGAAGCAGGCAGCAGCTCTTTTAAGCCTGTGACACAGAAGCATGCGCTAGCAGACTACGCCACCAAGGACTTGGGATTCACAGAGCATAGTGGAATTTGCATTAGCCGTGCTGTGGCAAGAGCACTGCTATCTACAAATGAGGTGACACCAGACTTCGTGGCCTAACATGTTCAGACCTGGAATTAAGTTTATAATCATGCATTAAAACAACTGCTGTAACATACGAAGTGTACATAAAAAGTATAGCGTGTAATTTGATGGGCATGATTGTCAACAGGAAATTTACCTCAACCCCCTCCTACAGTTTGCAATTTGTCCCCTGACCCTAAGGCAACCGCTGCCTTAGACTGCAGTGAGACAGATAGGCCAAACTGCGGTTGTTAGCGTAGTCGTCCTCACGCAGACGTGTGCAGGATAGCCCATTCAGCAGAACGCATCCAGGGCGGCGGAGAGCGTGAAACCCAGCCGTGTAGGCCGGCTTTGCCTGGCGGTGCGCGTGGGGGGGGGGGGAGGAGCGGGAAACAGAAACAATGCCTCCTGTGTTACACCGGCTCTGCACGCGCGTACCGCTATGCAAACGCAAATGTATTCAAAGTAGGACATCAAGGGATGCTGCTGACGCCATATTTTCAGCTTGTAAAAACAAACAGCGGAAAAAAAACAAACGCTTGAATAGATTTCATTTTGGCACAAGAGAAAATTAAATTTTGTGTGTGTGTGTGTGAGAGAGAGAGAGAGAGAGTGAGAGAGAATGGAGAGCTTTGTCGCTTATGTAAGCATTAAATTAGTATGGTGGAGTGTTGAATATCAGTTCTATAAATAGCTGTTGGAATAAAAAAAGAAAGAGAGGATATTGGGGTATTTAAATAGCTGTAGCGGAGTGGGGGGGGGATTTATGACTGAAACAGATCTGGAGGAGTGGCCCGGCAGTGACAACAAGGATAAAGTAATGAGGTAAGCTTTCCTGAGAAGCAGCCGACCAACTGACCGCAGCAGATTAAAGGCTGTACCTTTTAAACAAATTGAAAGCCCAGAGAGACATATTGCCCGCTACAGTACATGTTTTACTGCTAAGCCAAATAATCACCATGAAAAAGAACATCGCTGCAGCAACATATCAACACGAACTCAGCTTCTGCAGTGAAAAGGGGCTCAGCCTGCTTCCCTCATAGGTCACCACGGCTGGGACCGAGCAGCGCTGCAGCTAACGGGGCGGCTGCGTGCGCTTTCTTTATTTTCTTCGAGTTAGATTTTTGTTTTGTGTGCGTGTTGTGGAACAAATTAATGCCAGGCCGAAAAATGGCACCACCAAGGCAGCAACAATCAAAGAGCAAAAACTGCAAATGCTGCCGGTTGCCTTCGAGGGCAGACTGAGCGGTACGTTTGATGAATCTAAGGAACCTGGGCTGACTCTCAAATGTTCCAAAAACCTGTGGCAAAGCTTGTACAACATTGTTTTTTTTTTTTTTTGTTTATTTTACTCAAAGACTTAAGGCATACTATACTATACTATTTTATATCCATTTTTATATCTCCATTTTTCAACAGCTATCGCCATCGAGGAAAAGCGATTCACAGGCGTTGCACCCAGATATGCCCCAGACACATCTTAGAAGAAATATGGGCAAAGCAACGTGTGCACAAAGACAGAGATCACAAGTGCATCATAGATATGACAGAGCATGGTTCTTTTATAACATTTTCAAGGTAAAAATCCTGCATAGTATGCTTTTGAAGTGCCTACTTTGCATCAGCTATTACACAGGAGTAAGGCACCATGTGGCATGCTCACTAACATTGTGTGGGCTACGCAAAAGCCCTGCTTCAGCAATAATGCAATGAGAGAGTCTGTTCAAGAGACTGACAAAAACTCACACTCAGAAGAAACTCATGAGCCTCTAGTGCATCAGGCTGACAACTCCCAACATCAGGGTCATCAGGACTTGACCTGCCAATGCAATAGCATAGTCAGAAGCAAACAGGAGATGACAGCACCCCTCTGGCCATGATCATATATGCAGAATCTTAAGGGCTCATTGGACATCACTGAGCCAATCAGAATTGTGAAGCGCATTTACATTGAAGTGCACGTACATACCAATAAAGTGGTACCTTGGAGATGTGTTTGGGGGGGGGGGGGGGGGGGGGGGGGCAGTGGTATAGAATATGTTTAGCATATAGTTGGGAAAGTCTTTGGTCCTTTTCTTCAATGAGCTAAAAACTCACTAATGCAAACTCTAGCACTAGTTCAAGTGAGATGTCTTCTTATAAATATATATTTTTTTTGGTTATAAGTTATCTAAACACCAAAAACTACTTCAGAGTCATCTATTGTCCATATTGAAAAATGTTAATTTGACCCAGTTAAAATTATCCCACCATTACAACAGGGTCCTGTGAGGGAGTTGGAGTTTTGAGAGACCAACCGCGACTGAACAGGGGGTTCTTTAAGCTATTAACCAGAGGTAAAATAGCCACAAAGTCTCAAGAGACAAGGGAAAGGAAAACAATACTCCTTAGGGAGAGTATCCCAAAGAAAAGCTCTACACAACCCACGTACGGAGTAAAAAAGAAGGCTTAAGGAGTATAAAAATAAAACAAAACTGCCGGAGCAGAAAACGGGGCAACTCAAAGAAAACAGACCTCGAACCGAGGCTGAAAAAGTAAAACCCGAAAGAATACTGAGCTTAGATTGTGGCACTAACTTGTTGCCAACAATCTAAAAAAGCTAAAGACTGTTGTGCTAATTTTATAGCCACAACAATCCAATATCGCAGCTCAATCCTTTACCTTTACCTTTACCTTTACCTTTACCTTTACCTTTACCTTTACCTTTACCTTTACCTTTACCTTTACCTTTACCTTTACCTTTACCTTTACCTTTACCTTTACCTTTACCTTTACCTTTACCTTTACCTTTACCTTTACCTTTACCTTGCTTGACAGAATACCGGCTCTCGTGCAACATAAGTGACACTGAAGCAAAGCTTATCGGCTTGCTCAGGGTTTAAATAGAACACCAACAGGTGCAAATTGTAAAAGGAAATTTGCACGTGTATAATTCAATCAACTCAATGGCCGTAATAACTGAAGAAAAGGTGCATAAAAAAACCAATGGCCGTAATAACTGAAGAAAAGGCGCAGGAAGGAAAAGAAATGGTGGCATCAGCCAAAACCATGACAAGTCCAAAATACAAATCTGAGATAATTGCATCACATAGGCAATGGGCTTTTTTGACATGTTTCATGTCTCAGACAGCATACTGGTCTTTGATTCTCAGAAGGAGCTTCATAAATCTATGCACTGAAAGTAGGTATAAGACGTGATTTTTCCAAGCTTGTGTTACCATTTATGCGTATTCACGATGCCTTATTAATGATTATATTAGCGTGCTTAGCTTCCATTGTTCCTTTGATATGCTGGTGTGTTTTCAATAAGAAAGGGTGTCTAAAAGAAACGTTAGCATATCTTATGTAGCATTTCAGGCGTGCGTTCATTGGAGAGGAAAAGGAAAAAGAAAAAAAAAAACGCTCTCACGTGTTAAGTCTAAGCCTTGAGCCGGTGAATTCAAAGTGAAATGCTCCTTTGCTTGCCTGGCAGTACGCTGAAACGGGGCTCAGCGTGAAATGAAAGGAAAACACTGCTCATTGGAGGAGGACGAAAGGTCAGCGGGGTCATAGTGAGAATGCCCGCAAGCTTGTTCAGCCGGCTCCCCCACAGAACACTGGAGGAGCAGTGGGTGGGCACGAGCAAAGCGGGAGTCTTCTCAAGGACAAATGTCACTGGCGGGGGGGTCGGGGTTTGTGGGGGGGGTATGTATGTCTGGGGAGGGGTTGGTGCTGGTGTGTAGAAACCAACAAGGAACATTGAAAGTTCTTTGAGACCTGTATGTTCTCTTCTGATTCTGCCAGCTTCACATGGTGTCCTTGGCAGGGGTGCTCGACAGACAATGACAAGCAGAGGACCTGCGTAGAGAATAAAAAAGACATAAAAATGTAAAACGTGACTTCAGAATCTTCACAGTATGTTATGAACACAACACTAAGGATGGGAAGGTCTCTCTTTATTTTGCAGGCTCGAAATGTAAAACCTCAACTGTGCGCGATTGTTGTGATCGCAAAGGGACCATCGTTCGCCCTGATGGTCAGAATCCCAAAGACCAGCCTGGTCCATACAGTAAACATTGCAGTGAGGAGTCACTGGGCTGGATAAGTCATCGTTGCTCTTGTGTGTGTGAGCGGAAATATGTCCAGGAAGGATGGATGAGTGGTTATTAGTATTAATACAGACTCCAAGGGAGGCCACAGCCCGAGCAGCACTAGCAGGATTTCAGGCAGAAGCCTCCAGTTGATTGCATTCTATGCAAAGAGCTACAAATTGATTTTTTTATTCTGGCAGAATTAACCTTTTGCTCTGTAGCAACCTAAACCTTGAACAAGCCCACATTGTCTGACACTGGGTTGTTACTAACATGTGCGCATGCTTTTTGCACTTTGACTGTTGTGTTTGTCCAGTGTAAGTACTTGACTGCTCCTATAGGTGCTAAAACCCCCTGCTTCCAAGATAATCAGACGTGAAAAAATCTCTCGCACATGCTGTTAGGAGTTGTGCACATCTAACAGTGCTTCGCAATGCCTTTTTTATTCAGTCAATACGGCCACTGTGTTGTTGAAAGGGTCAACTTTGCAAACGAATAAGGCAAACGAACATGAATGCTGGCCAATGTGGCCATTTTTAAGGAAATACCGCCTTTACCCTATCCCAGACTTATTCAACGGGAGAGCGAAACGTTTTCAGTTTTCTACCGTCGGGTGGTCGGTTCATGGAAGAAAAATACAGGGAGTTTATTTACTAAAATAAGACTGACGATTGGATAGCTGCCACAGCACGCCCATTGGCCAGTTACGGCTGAATCTGAGTCTTCAAGATTTATATCTGCTGATTGACGCTAGCCTAATGGATACAGCGAAAGAACGTCCTTAGAAAAAAAAAACAAACAAAAAAAAAAAAAAAACCCACGACTAATGTACTTACTTTAACACTAGGCTACCTGTTAGCTCAAGGTGTCCCAAAATACTATCAGCCAGTTGGGTCGTGTATTTTTCATATACCTATTTATTTATTTATCTTTTGGTCTATTTCCGTGTTGCAAGCATTAAATGGTCGATTGTAATATTACATTGTTGTATTGATTTTTATCGTTTCATTGCTTTTATTGATTTTTTACAATGTAAAGCGCATATTGCATTGCATTCAGTTGTACGAAATTAGCTATAGGCCTACAAATAAAGATTGATTGATTTTAGTACGCTATCATATGGCGTAACCTAATGGGGGCAAGGGTAATTACATTTAATTTATGCAGACGTTGTATATTGTAAAATGCTACCGAGGCCTCCAGCTAACTAGCCTATAGATTTTAGAATTTCCACCGGATGCCGAGAAATGCGGCTGTAGTTGTGTAAGGATACACTTATCTTGTCGGACTTTTTCAAGTTCCCAAACTAGCCTAGCCTAATTATTTTTCAAATAATTTACGAAGTGTATAAAATGGGTTTTCTGATATTAGTTTGGATTTGAAATGTGCGTTCTACGGTAAATAAAAGTAGCCTATAGCTTATGATGTAATAGAATATGGTTTCTTCCTTAGGCTACATTATTTTTGACGATAAATTCCGAAGTTAACCGTTTTAAGCAGGCTAATGATTACCAAACAAATAGCCTATAATAAATACTACGTGTTTGAGTGAAGAAGTTTTGCATTAAAAATCCGTTGGACAAACAGTAAAGTTCGAAGGATGTAAGAAACGAATTTGGACTTTTTCAAAGAAAATAATGTTCCCATAATCTAAGTAGCCTAGTTTTTCGTGCCCTATAAATAAATTGGCTAAAATAATTATGGATACAAAGTAAACTAACGTGAAATTAAATGCGATCATTATTATTATGGTGATTAATATTATACGTAGTAGGAGGGCAGCACTGGTTGTAGTAGTCGGCTAGAGAATCAGGAACAGTAGCCTATAAAATGAATTACAGTTCAGTACAGTAGTCAGAGCAGTAGCTAGACTGCATTCAGTACCCACAATGAAAACACAAAGCTGTATGCAAGCTATTTCGAGCACAAGTTTGCAAATCCTCAAGCTGCAGTGTATAAATATTTCTTAAGTGCAAAAGCTAACATCTTAACAACAACACCAAACCAAGTGCACAGGAAGCGAGAATAGTGACTAATGTGCCGCTGCATTCACCAAGGTAATCGGAGGTAGTAGCCTACCTACAATAGCGCAGAATGTTAATGCTTTAAACATCCGCGTTTCAAATGCCCAAGTAGAAATACCCAGAACAATAATACAAGAGTATTATAAGCATGTGTGGGCGAGAGACTTCTGGGTATGCAAGAGAATCGTCGTTTGCTATAGGTAAGGCTTTCAAGGTCTGCAAGTGATAGCCTACATTATGAAAAATATAAACGGTTTATTATAAACTAGCCTATACCTTTTCTGTATTAACTGATTAACGGAACACATTTTAGTTTAGTTTTTTCTGGCTGGATTTTAGCACTTCACTTTTTTGCTGGTTGTGCTTTCTCTGTCCGAGGTTCTGATTTCCCCCCCTTTTATAATATCCCCAGGGACGTCACGTGACTGCAATGCCACACTCAGCACGGCGCGCTCTGGATTCTGTAGACTTTCACGTGAGAGAACGCGACAAAACCACGTAGTGCACAATTCTCTTCAAGGGAGAGGTCTTGTTTAGGTTTGGCGCGGGATGCTTTTTTCGGTGCGAATGCGGCATTTGCGGCACTAAGATGATTCCGTGGTCATATTTAGGATGGTAAAGTCATCTTGTTCTTTTTCGTCTTTTTTTTCACGCCAAGGCATCAGCCCGATTGCAGCGAATGGGCATAGTGGGCTATAGTTCACTGCTAACTAAGAAAGTGCACGTCCGTTTGGGGGTCTGGCTCTGAGAAGATGTAAGGATCAACAAGCTATTTTTCCCCAGTGGTTTCAAAACAAAAATGCAGAAAGGAATGCGACTCAATGATGGCCATGTAACCTACCTGGGTCTTCTGGCAAAGAAAGATGGCACGAGACGAGGCTGTTTGAGCAAAAAGAGCTCAGACAACACAAAATGGCACACCAAGTGGTTCGCTTTGCTGCAGAATATGCTCTTTTATTTTGAGAACGAATCCAGCTCTCGCCCCTCTGGATTATACCTGTTGGAGGGTTGCGTTTGTGACAGGGCACCGTCGCCAAAGCCTTCCCTGTCGGCCAAGGAATGTTTGGAAAAACAGGTAAGAAGCATACGGAATTACTTTTTAGAACCAACTTTCTATTTTAAATCAGGGATTGTTAAAATGAAATGTAAAGGCTACCTTTTTGGGGTGGGGGTGGGGGGTGGTGGCGATGCCACCTGAATTATCCCCTGTGTGCTAGTCAGTGCTTGTACCAGTGCATGTATGGATGTAGACAAGACAACCAGTTTAGGGAGACTCCTGTAACGGCACGTTGAAACATGTAGCAGTCTCAAGTCTAATTTTTGCAGAGTGCTTTTAAGTCGACCGAGTTGTGTGTCATTTTTGCCTCCTATTTGGAAATTCTTTTTCACGGTCTGCTTGGACTTTTCCCAGGCATTCTTTGCATCAGTGGTGTGGAATTAAACCGCCGTTCCGATTCGCACACTGTACATTGTTATGTAATATGAGGATTCGATGAATGTGTTACTTGCTTATATAGGTCTTAGTTTGATTCTCCGCATGGCAATATAATACAGGATCATTAAATGTTTGCACAGTCTTTAAAAACGTATTTTAATGCAAATTGTCCGCTCTTGCATATAATATTTGAGCCGATTATTGGAAATGTGTTTGCAAGACTTTCACAGACACATGCAATAAAGATGTCAATAAAGATGATAGGGTCTGTTGGGATGATATATTTGAAGAGAATGAGCGTTATTTTTGTTATCAATTGTCAAGTTGTGATCTTTCGAGAGATTGTTTTCTCATTTCCTTCAAGGTACAAATTGCGCTAAATAAAGCAGCTTGTATAATCTCTATATCGCCATCTTGTGGACCACAGGTGTAATGTCATTGTCTGTTTGACGTATTGATTTAATTCAGCATGCTGATATTAATAGCATCCTACCTTGGCAACTGCGTCTGCCTGCAATTTTTAACAACAACTCGCTACTTTCAATGATTCTTTGTTGATATTATTGCGTTACACAAAAGTTGCAATCACTCTGCAGAGCACTTGCTCATAAAATTAGTAAATTAGTCACACATGCTAAAAAAAGCATTAAAATCTTTTTGGAAGAAAAGTGGCATAAAAATGCAAGTCATTATCAGAAACATGAATAAAGAGTATATATTTTTAAAGAAGAGCATCCAAACTAACAGTGTAGTATCCATTAATATACATAAAGGAGTATGCAATTCTACATAATGTGTTCAAATTAATGTGTAGTTCATTTTAAAAAAATATAATTTTTAATTTTGAGAGAAATGCTCATACACTGACAGCAGACATTTGTCTAAAAAAATCAGTGTTTAGGTTTTTTCTTACTGCAGTATAGTTAAAATGTTTTTTTGCAACACTGTCAATTCATTCTGTTTTCATAGGTAACCGGCAATAATAATTATGAGACTCAATAATGAGATCCAGTAATGGAGGAGATGCTTTCCAGTCAGACAGGCTACAAAAGATCTGCTGGCTAAATTGTGCTAAATTGTACTTAAATGTTGGCTTAGACTTTCCTAGTACTGTCAGTAAAAAAACGTGGCTCAGGATTGTGATGATGATGCAGATGGCCTTTCCTGTCCTAAACCGCATAGACCGTAGAGCCGTGCCTCTGTGCGAGCGAAGGCCTTTTGCAAGCCTGAACGCTGTGCCGATACAGCGAGATGCGGCACAGTGTCTAACGCTGTACACCCCCCCAGCCCCCACCCCCCCCCACCCCTACCCCCACCCACCCACCCCCAAAAAAAGCATTAAAGCTACAGCGCATGTAAAACACGCCGAGCGCTGCTGGCCGCCGTGGCGTCGAGGAAGGCGCGCTGCGGCACTTCCCCGCTCGGTTCACTCGGGTTCGCTCGCGTCTGCCATGCAGCAAAAAAAAAAAAATGGAAAAAAAAGAGAAAGAGAACGCACCTGCGTTTACAGTAGAGGCCTCCAGACTGCGCGCTCAGGTTTTTAAACTTCGGAGGGCGGAACGCGGAGCGGAACGCGAGAAACCCGCCAGGCCGCCCGGCCCGAGAGCGCGTTCCGCTCCGCTCCGCGGCGCAGCGCGATCAGAGCCCGCACTGCAGAGCTCGAGGGGCTGCTGCGTTTGTTTGTTTTTAATTTATTTATTTTTGAACCTTTTTTTTATTTTTTGCGTGTGCTCCTCTCCCGGCGCGGAGCGCCCGGTTGCATCCGTAGGCCTGTGCTGTGGCTGCAGACCCCCCCCCCCCCCCCCCCCCCCCGTCGGTTTTCGGGGCGGTGCGGATGCTCACGTGCTGCAGAGGGCAGACGTGGACGCGTCGGTGCATTTATAACGGAGTGGTAAAAAACGGTTGTGTTTGGTAGAAGGTAAGGAAGGAGCAAGGTCATTAGCCTTGGCTTTCCTCGGCAACGGTAAGGGGAACTGCTTCTGACTTGTCCAAATTCTGCAACAAGTCAATGCAGGGAGTCACAGTCAAGGAGTCACAGATAAGGAGTCACAGACAGGGAGTCACAGATAAGGAGTCACAGACAGGGAGTCACAGTCAAGGAGTCACAGACAGGGAGTCACAGACGCTGAATCATAGACACAGCACATCTGGAAGTCCCTGTAGTGCGAGGGCGGGCATCAGCCCTGCCACAGTATCTGATGGGCAGGTGTTCCTCATGTGCACCTGCCTGTGTGCTGTGGGTGGGAGGGATGGAGGGCGGGGCGGCTGTGCCTTTTCGTACAAGGTCTCTCACCTGAGGGGTGCGGGCACGCCGTTGTGCCCGGCCGCTGCGTAGGCGGGCCGGGCCGGTCTGTGATTGGCTGTGGACGGGCGGCGGGCAGGCTGGCCCCCGTCCTCCTCTTCCTGTGTTCCAGGATGGCAGGTGGCAGGCCGGGGGTGTGCGGAGAGGACGGGCCGGTGGGGGGGGGGGTGGGGGTGGGGGTGGAGGGGCATTGTTCGGCCGGCGAGGCCAAGGACGAGGAGGTCTCCCGGCCAATTGGCTGTCAGCGTGGGCTGGAGGGCCGTCAGCGTTCTAATTAAAAGAGCATCAGAGCCGCCTCACGCACACAAATGAACACTCACCCCTCCATTGATTGATTCCCCTTTTCTAATTGATAAATTGAACAGAAATTCCAGCTTTCCGACCCACATATCCTCCCCCTTCATCGCCTCGTCTCTCCTCAGCGAAACACTGCTTCTGACGTCCCTTTCATTTCCATTTTTTCGTTTTATGTTATGTTTATATACACATATAACAATCTTTACAAAAGACCAATGCTTTACAATTGCCATTTCTGTTTCACACAGTTACTGCATTCTCTGTATAATGCGGGTTTTACTCTCGGAAAATGTTTTATCTGGCCTGATTGAAATGTTATTGTGCGCGCGTTTTCATTTTGTGCGAGCGTGCTGATGAGGTAATGTGATTGTAAGTGCAACTTCTCCAGCTCGGCTGATGAGAGAGAGCAACATCATGAAATCATGGCGAACGGAGCGTCCTGAAATGTTAGGGATGAAAATAAGCCGGCGACAGCCGGACGGAACACAAAACGGATCGGCTTAGAGACGGCGTCGGGCTGAGAGCCCGCGGCGTGGCCTGTGGGGGGGGGTTCGGCCGGTGTCCCGCCCGCTCGCCGGCTGCGCCCGGGACGTCGTTTGCTCCACGCCTTGGTCTCGTGAGGCTTTGGCGGGGACGCGAATGTTTGCTTGTGCGTGTTTATGCCTGTATTTGTGTATGTTTGCCTGTGTCTTTGCACAGTGAGTGAGCGTGTTTGCATAATATGTGATGGTGTTTGTGTGTTCTCTTGTGTGCGTGTGTGTTTGTGTGTGTGTGTGTGTGTGTGTGTGTGCGCTCATACTGGAGAGGGGAGCACTTTGCTGGTGTATGTTTTGATGTGTGTCTAGGTGATGTGTGTGATGTGAGGTGCTTTAATCACCTTTAATGTGTAAGATCACAAATATGTGATTAGAATGTTCTTAACTGGACATTCTAATGCTGATGTAACATTCAATTCCGGTTCTAGAACACTGATTTATAATTGTAAAAAAACATTCCAAAAAGTCTGCTCTACAATGGGTTAATGAGCTTTAACTTGGGTGTTGCTACCAGAAGGCACGAAATGTACAGCAGCTTGGTCAATTGATCACAACGCACAGATCTTTTCAGAGACATAGCTTTCCGGGTTTTGGGAAGTTCACGTGCTCTAAGGGGGTTAACGCTTGGCTCATGTGCTGTTTTGTGGGGACCTCAGTGGAAGAAAATAATTTTAAGGATGCCCTGTTATCAGCAGCCAAGGTGGTCCAAGGTGTACTTCACAGCAGCCGTTACCGCCCTGCGCTTTTATGTGTGCTCTGATAATTCAGTCACCGGAAAGCCTTACCTTGCTCTTCTGCTCTCCTATCTGCATTCCTGCCAATGCTGAGTCTGAAAGTGCTTGGATTGGCTGTTTCTCTGTGGGAGAAATCCTGGAGGGGAGTGGCCAGTGAAAGAACACAAGGATCCAGGGACGTTTATTAGCTGAGCCTTGTATTGCCAGCCAGAATCTCTCGGGGGGGGGAGATCGACGGTGTCTTGTTTTTAATTCTCTCTGTCGAAACTCTGCGTTATTAAGACAGGGTTAAAGACCACGTCATACTGCATATCGATGCCAAACTGCACCGATGCAACTCAGTTAGTTTATATGACTCGTTTACTTCTGGCTTGTCCTCAATAAGTTAGTACATCACAGCCTGTTTTATTAAGTGTGTGTGAATGTTGTATATGCCATGGATTGTGGCAGTATTCAGTATTCACTGAGAAATAAATAAATAAAGAATGGACACTTTGTCCTGGATGTAATCAACATCTGTCCCTAACAGACCTTCCAATTAATTTATGCAGCTGCACGTTCACTAACCGTCCAAACGAACTCTTCAGACTGCGTTCACAAGTCAGAGGCAGGGCCGAACGTCGACTGGATCCAAGGACGCGTTCGGCGGCTGCGACTACTCCCGCTGCCCGCTCGCCCTCTGGCGGCGAGTCGCCCCGCGGTTACCGTTGGTTACCGAGCGGCTCTCTCCCGGTGGGTCTCTGGGAGAGTGAGGGACAGGGCCATTTCCAGGGCTGCCAGACGCACGGGTGATTAAAAGTTGCGGCGTGGCGGCGGGGAGCACACAGGTGCGTGCGCCTCTGTCTCGGGCGCAATCTAATCAGACGGCGCGAGATGGGCGCTGTGACGCGTGAGTCACCGCGCCTGGCGGACGGCCTGCGTCTGGCCGAGGCTCTGTTATCTGCTCCTGTGACGAGGAGGAGAATGTACTGCAAATCAAACAGACAACTGTACGGGTGGCGCTTTTTTTTTTTCCAGAAAAGATCCCTCCTTCGCCTGCCCCCCCCCACCCCTCGTTTTCTCTCCCCTTATCTTTACCAAAAAATAAATAAAAATGTATTCTTGGACCGAGTGTTCCACTTTTTAAACATATTTATTCCAAATTTAAAAATAACTATGTTTGAGCCCAGAGTTGCTATGGCAACCCCTATTTGCATCTGAAGAAGTAACATGGCAGAGACGATGAATGCGCGATTAGGCTACGGCTCACGCCTCGCTTTTTAATGCAAATGCCATGTGGCCCTAAATTTGGACTACATTTTTCCAGTCTGGTACCTTCAAGGGGTCAGGGTCCATTTTGAGGAAGCATACACAGTCAGTCCACTGGAGAACAACAGCTATATTGTCATAAAGGATCAGCCAGTAGTGTCATGAATTTCTGTTGCATGTCATATTAGACACAGATTGAGGATTGCAAACAAAAACATGGAGCTTCTTTGTAGGCAGGGGTGATGACTTGTGGTCTTTGTTAAAAAAAGCATGAAAGACGAGCAGAAGGAAAAAAGAACATATTGTTTCCTTCAGAGAAAGCAGGCATTCCCCTCGATTGGCCGTGTTCCCTTTTTAACAGTGACTTCATAGAAAACATCTTTGCTCATCAAAATAACCCCAGAAAAAGGCTCTCAATGTTAATTCACAGGAAGTGTACTTGGGAAGCAAATTATTGACGCACCATGCCTTGTTGCTCAGCCAGGGAGCTGGAACGGTGACACAGTCCGTTCGCTTCAGCGCCGCTGTTGGGACTTCCTCTCAGGAGCCGCTGGAGCAGACGGGTTAGCCGGCAGGGAGACGGCAGCCGCCGTTCGGCTTCGCGGCACTGCGGCGGGAATGGTGTGACGGAGGAGTTGCGCGTAGCTCAGTCGGTGTTATATAACCTCGCTGGAGACGGATGCATTGTCTTAACATGGCCATGTATGACCCTTTTACTGTTTGCATAACTGGGAAATCCTACATAGATTCATCGCCACAGCGAGGGAGGTACAGGATAATAAATAATTCATTGCACTTATGTGTGTGAATATGTAAACATATACAGTGAGTGCCATAATGTTTGGGACAAAGACATTTTTATTTTCTTGCTTTGGTTCTGTGCTCTGCATTTTAGATTTAAAATCTAACAATTCAGATGTGATTAAAATGCAGATTATCAGCTATTATTTAAGGGATTTTTTCAACATTTTGGTTTCACCATGTACAAATGACATACCATAATGTTTGGGATAAATGTTGTCACAAGTGTTTCTGATTAGCCGTGTGTTCAGTTGCTTCCTTGGTGCAGGTATAAGAACTTTCAGTGACTAGTCCTGATTCCAGGCTTTTGATTGCCTTTGGAGTCTGTTATTGCCATTTGTCAGCATGAGGACCACAGTTGTGCTAATGAAAATCAAGGAAGCCATTATGAGGCTGAAAAATAATAATACAAAAAACAGTTAGAGACATAGGCCAAACCTTAGGCTTACCAAAATCAACTGTTTGGAACATAATGAAGAAGAAAGAGAGCGCTGGTGAGCTCAGCAATCCCAAAGGGCCTGGGTGGCTAAGGAAGGCCTCTACAGTTGATGACCGAAGAATTCTCACCATAATGAAGAAAAACCTTCTAACACCTGACACACCCACATCTGTGAAACATGGTGGTGGGGGCGTTATGGTTTGGACATGTATGGCTGCCACAGGTACTGGCTCAGGTGGTGTCATCAGCGGACTGCTGATAGCAGCAGCAGAATGAATTCTGCAGTGTACAGAAGCATTTTATTTGCGCAAGTACAACCAAATGCCTCCAAACGCATTGGATGTTGCTTCAACCTACAGCAAGACAATGACTCCAAAAATACTGCTAAAGCAACAATGGAGTTTTTTAAAAAGCTAAAAACTGAAAAATTCTTGCCTGGTCTAGTCATTCACCTGTTCTGAATCCAGCTGAACATGCATTTTATATGCTGGAAAGAAAACGTAAGGCAACTAGCCCTCAAAATAAGCAGGAGCTGAACATGGCTGCAGTGCAGGCCTGGCAGAGCATCACCAGAGAAGATACTCAGCACATGGTGATGTCGATGGGTCACAGATTTCAAGCAGTCATTGCAGGTAAAGGATATGCGACAAAGTACTAAATATGACTACTATTTACATAACATTACTATGTCCCAAACATTATGATGCCCTACAATCGGGGGCTATGTATAAAAAGTGCTGTAATGTCTATATGGTGAAACCAAAGTACATAAAAATACTTATTAATTAAAAGCTGAGAATGTACATTATAATCGCATGTGAATTGTTTGATTTGTGGAGTACCATGCCAAATCCCAGTGTTGTCCCAAACATTGTGGAGCTCACTGTATTTATATGCATGTGAGGAATATTATTTTATTTTGTCTTATGTAATGCCACTTCTCTCCCCCTGAATCTGCTGTACATTTTAAAAATTGATGGGAGACATACAGGAGACATGCAAATTATTTATTTTTCTTTATTGGGCTGCAAATAATTTGATACATTTGATAAATATAAAATTTCATAAATTAGAATGAAAATAGTGAAATTGTCTGTTGTCACTAGTGACTGGCCGCACCCAGTTTGTGTTATGTACCTCGTTATTACTTTGAGACGCTGAAATGTATCGGCACAGAGCCCCTCTTTGCTTCGCCAGCAGGTAGACTCATAACGGAGTTTATCGCTCAGGTAACGGCGTAAACGCAGCAGTTCAATACGTTTGATCGCGCGTGACTCAGCACTAAGCTGATTGGCTTATAAACAGCCCCCGAAACGAGCCGTTCTCCTTCCTCATAGCGGCGGCGGGGGGGGGGAAACAGCGAACGCGCAGCCCTGATCAGAAAAGGCCTTCCTCTGACGGGGGGAGGGGGGAAGGGGGGAGGGGATTCAAACAGGCTGAAGGTGCGAAGCGGGAATAACGAGCCGAGTCGTGTTCACAGGCCCGTCTGCTCCACCCAGACTACGCGGGTTTCCAGCGGGCGCTGCCAGGGCGCTCCTCACCCAGGTTGGCCGCGGTTCCTCGCCCGGGCCCCGCCCCGCCGCGCGCCAGCCCGGGGCAGATAAGTCGGTTTACAGCACCGCCTCGTCACGTGACCTGCAGCGATGCGAACGGACATCTCCCGTGACCTTTTTGCGGACGGGTTTTTAACGATGCGCGGGGAAAAAATAAAACATCTGTGACGGTGTTTCTTTTAACCCATGAATTTCTCAAGGACTAAAGATTTAGCAGAAATGAGCAATGGCCCAATAGCACGAATTACTGCATTTATGTAAGATGGGTATTTCCTTGTTTGATTAAATGGCTTTTTCCTGTATGGGCCATTTAGCTTCAGTTAATGCAGCTGAACCTGAACCTTTGGGATTTGTACTTCTGAGTGCTCTGTTGTTCCAGGGCTCACCTTAATGACCTGGAACCTTAACGAATGGGGGCATGTCTTTCCCTGACTGTCATTTGCACCTAATTGCAGGGGGTCGGTCCTCATTAGGTCCCTCCGTGGGGGGTAGTCCGCGTTCTGATTGGCTGAGGCTGGTTTGTTTGTCTCTATGGCACGACATCGGCTCCTGCCTTCTCCACCGTTGGTTACGCCTGACGCGCGCAGATGGGATGGGTGTGGGTCCCAGGGTTCCAGCAGCACCTGAGATCACCGGCCGCGTTCGGGCGCCAGTCCGCCAACGCCGCGCGAGCAGGACCGAGAGCGGGAGACGGCAGCCGAGGCGTTCTCTGCCAGCGCCCACGGAGCCGCATGCATTAGTATTTAAAACAGGCCCGTATCCGAGCGCATCATAGCACTGTCATCGCCACACGCGCATGCCCAGTCTCTGGCGCCCTTCCCTTTCATTTCTACGGCGGCCATTTTGACAGGTGGTGCAGGGTTTGGCCCCCGATGTTCTTTAACGTAGTGTGTATGTGTGTGTGTGTGTTTGAGTACAGAGACTGAGAGAGAAAGGGAGAGAACAGGGTGTGAAAGAGGGAGAGTAGGGTGAGAGAAAGGGAGGGAGGGAGGGAGGGAGGGAGGGAGAGAAGCGGAGAGCAGGGTGTGAGAGCGAGAAAGAAAGAAAGGGAGGGAGAGGCGAGGAGCAGGGTGTGAGAGAGAGGGAGAGATGGACAGCAGGGTGCGAGAGAGAGAGAACAGGGTGTGGAAGAAAGAGAGGAGAGAGAGCAGGGTGTGTGAGAAAGGGGGCACAAAGGGGCGTGAGAGAAAGAAATGGGAAAGGAAGAGGGCAGGGTGATTGAGGGAGAGGAGAGTGAGAGATTTGGAGAGAGAACAGAGGATGGGAAGAGATCCTGATTTACAGTTATGTTTTCAATGGGGAGAGAGGCTTAGGGTGTGTGAGGGTTTAGCCAGCTCAGCAAGACTGACGGTGATCTTTGTGATAATGAGCCATCACAACCCCAACCCCCTCATATGACCCACCTGCAGGAACAAGGAAAGATCCATATATCTGGGAAACGTAGTCCAGTGGCTCAGCAAAACGTGCCGCAGGGATGGAAAAAAAGGAATGTGTGTGTGCCAGCTTTATCCCCATTAAAATCGCCAATTAGTGAGGGTATTACACCAGAGCCAATGAGCACACACACACACACACACACACGCTCTGACACCCACCCTTACACACACACACATACGTAAACATACGCTAACACACGCATGCTCTGAGACCCACCCATAGACACAAGCACACACACACACACACACACACACACACACACAAGACACTCAGACGTACACACAAACACACACACAGACACACACCACACACGCACACAGCCCTGAAGAGGCAGTTCGCTCTGATGGGATAGCGGTGGAGGGCTGTAAGTGTGTCGCCGATTGGAGGGCCTTGGAAGGGCTTTAGAGTGAAGAGGGCTCTGAGGAGAGCTGAGAGCAGCCTGCTCAGTCCTGCCCAAACTGAGAGAGGACACAGCACTCGCCCGCCCAAAGCGCCAACCCTGCCAGGCCCCCCATAATGCCCTGTGTCTGCGCCCGCTGTGTACAGAATTAACGGAATTAACTCGGAAAAGACATGAAAATGAGGAACAGCAAACTGGGCTTCTGCTTGACGGGGTTCTATCTCTCCACAACACCCCTACACGACTGGAATGGCTCAAACTGAGAAAGCCCAGGTGCCGCCAGACTCAGGCTTTCCATTTGCCCGTTCAGACTTAGATTTTGCTGGTTTAAAAAAAAACCACTCATTGTGCAAGCCGCTCTCGGGCAGAAAGAAATTCAGACGCACATCCGGTAATTAGCGTGGAAGCAGAGCGACGGAAAGTCATTTAGGCAGGAGGACAGGGAACGTGCCCACACAAAGTTTAAGAGTTCCCCAGTGATTTATTAAAACCGGGAGGTTACCTCGACCCACGTGGTCCTCGCCGGACTCCTGTGCCGCTGCGCCGGACTCGTTTAAACAGACGCCATCGACAAACGGCGTGGACGTCACGTCGCACGCCGGGGTTAATAACCTCCCGGGAGAGCTCGCCCCGTCTGCATATTTACAGGTCCTGCTGCTTAAATTAGCTAAAAGAAGCCTTTGTGCGGGACTAGAAGAGAGCATGCGGGTAAACAAGTCTCCTCACGCTCATTACTGCAAGGCCGTAGGGTGGGAGGGTGGTGTGGCGTGGCGTGGCGTGGTGTGGTGTGGCGGTTTGGGAACTGGGATTGGTAATTTGGTAGCTGCGGGTTCAAACCCCAGGGGGGGCAGAGGCACTGCCATTGTGCTCCTGAGCAAGGCGTCTCAGAACCTCAGCCGCATCGGCGGGACCATGCAGCGAATCGCAAAGGGGCGACTGGCAAAAAATGCGAGTTGCATAAGTGGCAGCGGATGAGGGCATGCGCGAAGCGGATAAATAATGTAATAACGGCGCGGCGAGCGCAGGCGCGGCGGAGAGCGGGAGGCGGCGGCAGTGGTGGCAGCGGCGGCGGCGGCCCTCGTAAGATGGAGCGGGGCTGGAGGCGGAGGAAGCCCGGGCCGCCAGCGCGGAGAGAGGAGTTGCTAGGTAACAGGTAGCGTGCGGTTACGTAAGGCTCTTCCTAGCGCACGTGTCCCCTGGCTTCCCTCGGGGGGGGGAAAGGGGGTGGGGGAACAGAACCCATCGTGTGCCGGAGGAAGCCTTTTAAATCTCGCCCCGGACGAGCCCCAGAGACGCCGCGGCCCCGGCTGATGCCCGCGTCTCCGGTTCCCAGTGCTCATCTTCCCGCTTTTTTACACTCCGTGGCTTCGCTGGATGAGCGGAGCGCAGCACGGCAGGCTGGGACTGGCGCAGTGCACGGCTCTCACGCAGGGTCTTAAAGCACTGTGTGCAGGGGGGGGGTGTCTGCACTAAAATGGAGGTGGGCTGTTTAAGAGCCTCGGATATCCTTAACAACAGATGTGTTTTGTTGGTTTATCTGTAACTCATATAATTATATGAATATGTACTAAACTGTTTTTAATTATAAATGTAGCATTTATGTCACTGACACTGAACCCTGACCTGATATGAGCCAATTAGAGCCTGCAGATACCTATAATAAGACTCGACTAGGAGAAGACCCACCAATCAGAAACACCCAGAAAAATCACATGATCATGTTCAGTCAGGAAACATGCTCACTGGTCACCTGGGTACTCTTATGCAATGTATTATATGATGATCATTGCAGCAAAACTGTTACATCTTCAACAAGCCTATCAGTTGAGCAGTACTGTACTCAATTGACACAGTAGTGTGTAATGTGTAGAGAAAGTCAGATAGGCATGTTTAGGTATTTTCAGAGTTTTATTCTGATAACTACGAGATCTTTCTTGCTATAATTCTGACTGAGGGCTCCCTTATTGTCATTAGCTGACAATGATGGGGAATCTATGGTGGTGAGTCACAGCAGGTTTCATCCAATCAGGGTAGGGTGGGTTTCATTTGGGCATGATTCATTGGGTAATACCTGTTGACTCCTCCCATTCGCACACCAGGCACATACAGGCCTCCAGCTGATGTCGGTGAGAGAGATGTCTCTCATTTGAGGGACGATGGCTTTCCAATAATGTCCTAAGCTACAGGACATAGTGTACGAAAGAGCTGCCAGTCCAAGAAGGCGTGCATGCCCTCACCCTCAGTGCTCCGCGTGCTGCTGCATGTGGCACAGAGGTGACATGAGAGCACCGGCAAATCAGAATGTGAGACAATGACTAGACCTATTGTAATAATGTGCTCCAATTGGTCAGTGATTATTAGAAAAAAAACTCTTAGGTTTGGCATGGTTTCCAAACGCTTGCCTAAGCCAATGGCCCTTGCCAGACAGGTTAATAAAGCGTCGCTGTGCTGCGGGTTCGACTAAGCACTTTCCCCGGGTTGTTATTTTATAGTAGACTCACTCCGGGGTTCCTCTTAATGCCCGGCTCCCGTGGCGAACAGGTGTTCGGCGCATGTGGATTGAAAGGCTGGGTGTGCTCCGTCTCCACGGGGACACTTTTCTGCTTCCCTGTTTTTTTTTCTTAAATTGGAATTGTGTCTATTGTGCCTGGCGAGTTACCGCTGCCCCGCCAGGACCCGCACGACGGGGGCGACGCCCCCGGATCACGTGCAGTCCCCCTGCACGCAGCCCCTGCGTTTGCACCGCCGCCCCGTGGCCCACGCGGTACTGCTGGAGAGAGCTGGCGCAGATCAGAGGGGGAGGAGTTTCTCTCGCTGGCGACAGCTGGTTGCCGGTGGTAACCTTCTGTGTCATAGGAGGTATTGCTTTACTGGTAACCCATGGAGTCCTGTCTGACTTAAACGTGAGGCCCTCAAAACTCCTGGGCATAGCCAGCAGATGACATCATGGAACCCAAAGTTTGAGCTTTGCGGCCGTAGGGCCCAGCCTGCAGCGGTGGCGAGTGCCTTCATTGGCCAAGCCGCACGGGAGCCCCTCCCACCCTCTCTCCTGACTGAGCCCTCCTCCGTGTGTCTCCACAGTACTACTTCACCATCAGCTTCAACCACGACAACCAGAAGGCCCTGGAGCTGCGCTCGGAGGACGTGAAGGACTGCGACGAGTGGGTGGCGGCAATAACACACGCCAGGTAAGGGCCTTCCCGCCATCTCCCACCATCTCCGCGCCCTGCCGCCAGCCTAGTACAGTTACACACAGCCTCAACAATGAGTCCATGCTGTACGCAAGGGGACAGAGCAGGTGTGCTGCTAAGCAAGAGACACTTATATAGTCCATCCCAAAGACAGTGTTACATGTCTACAAGTTTTTAGTCAAGTAAAAAAGCTATTTATCACATTTGCACACTCAGTGGCCATTTTTACATTACATTACATTACAGGCATTTGGCAGATGCTCTTATCCAGAGCGACGTAAAACAAAGTGTATAACCATAACCATATAACCATAACCAGGAACAAGTATGTCGAAAACCCTTTATTGACAGGGCAGACTGTATCAGCTATCAGGCATTGGTTTCAGATAGCGGGGTGCGGTGCTACGTACCTGGCTTCCATTGCTCACCTTAGCCCCGATTCTGGCGGATGGGTTCTGGGGTAATTCCTTTGTGCGCAGTGCCACAGCAGAGCTCTAAAGAGCCTGGATCCCTGTGTTTACCGTTGCCGTTCCTTAGCCGCTGTGACACACTGCCAGACTGCTTCAGAAACCGGTGCTTGCGGTCCACTCAGGAAGTGCGTTCCGCGTTATGGTCCACTCGAGGAGCTCGTTCCATCTGACGGTCCACTCGAGCACGGCACTCCACCTCCCATTCTCCACAGGAAATGCATTTCGTCTTTCGGTCGACTTTCGGTCCCCTCAAACACACTCCAGCCTGTGTTCTTCCAAAGAAACGCATTATAAAGGGCAAGTGAGCTTCAGTCCAAAGAATCTGTTTGCATTTATCAAGTTACAGATACCATTGTTTTAATCCGTCCATCCATCTGCCCATCCATTATCCATACCCGCTTATCCTGGGCAGGGTTACAGGGGGTGCTGGAGCCTATCCCAGCATGCATTGGTCAAGAGGCAGAAATACACCCTGGACAGGCCGCCAGTCTATCGCTGGGTCATTGTTTTAGTGACATTAATAAAATGCAGCATACTCAAGAAAAAAGTTCATTTGATAAATGAATGAAATCATCATACTTGATTTATCAAGTGTTTCATGGATAAATCAATGAACTTTTCCCGTTTTTTCTCTAACGAAGCAGAGTCGGCCATTACACTACCTGTCCTTGGACTGGCAATCATTGAATGCTGATAATGTAATATAATGGCAGTTTCATAGCAGCTCTGCAACAATAGAACCATAAAACGAAGGTAGCTGCCAAGTTTACTAAAACATGGTCCTGCAGAAATGCACGAGAAACCCCTGTGTATAGATTAATCTACATACATATTAAAAATAGCTCAAAAACATCGCTACTGCGTTAGAAAAAATGCTTGTAAGCAAATTGGCTGCACTGCATTTTGGTGTCTGTTCTAAACCTGTTTGTTGATATTGTGCATCTCCTAGTCAGACTCACTTATTTTTATACAATCACACAAATTTATATTCAGTTGAATTATTTCAATACAGTTAAATAAACTGCACAAGTTGTAGGAATGAAAGCAAAATGCACTGTACAAAGATTATAAACATTTGTGTCTTTGAACTGTGATTAGTGTCAGCAAATGTTTATGTGAACCCAAATGCTTTCACTGACATTAAATGGAAAGTAGAACAGATTCACAAAGCTTATGAAAAACCTTTGCAAAACACTGTTTTACTGTACAACCAAAATACTATATAAAACTAATGTGTTATAAATGTATTGATATCTAGTTAATCTTTTTTTATATTTTGGTGGCTGGATACAGCATGCAATAAGACTGACCCAAAAAGAGAGAAAAGAACTTTGAACATGAAAAGGCAGGTACCTTTACCACTGCCTGACCAATCAGACACAACCCATGGTGTCAGTCGTGTTTCATTCTGACTGACCGGAGAGTCTAACTTCCTCCTCTGTGTCTCGCCGCAGAGCGAGAATGCATTCCGCCGAGATACGGCGACAGGTGAATGTGGGAATGTTTGCGTTTGAATTGCGTGCGCCCTCGAAGTGACGGAGTGTGCGGGAATAAGCCACTCCACGAGAAGGGGGCCCGACTGCGGTTCACACCTGTGTGACATTAATACAGGGGGGGGAGACAGGTGTCTGCTGCACATTAACAGTAATTAACCCGGATTTTGTGCCGGGAATTCTGGGAGTTCTACTGTAAGTCGCCTTTTGCCAGATAACGGGATCTCCGTTACCCAAATCACAACCTGACGTGATCTAGGGACGTCACTGAAAACTCCCGTATTCTCTGGACTTAGGTGACTAAGTTCTTACTCATCTATATTCTTTCCAGGCCTTTGATCTTTGTGCATTTTGTATACAAAGGCCACCTTCCCCACAAATACTTCACACATCCATATGCATACACATGGTTGTACATGCACACACATGCTCATACATGCATCACAAATACATATACATATTAAGCACACACACACAGTCATTCGACACACTGTCACATACCTACACACATACCCCCAGACATATACTCAGGCAGTCCCCATTCATGTGCACATAGTCACACATATGTGCACACATTGTGCATGCACGTGAACACACCTATAGTCATACTCCATGGATGCATGCTATACACGCATCCGCGTATACACAGTCAAACACAGAAGTACACGTGTGCACACCTGCACGCACACACACACAGTCAAACACACATCTGTCACACTTCTCTGCAGCCATACTCAGTGTTGTTTTGCTGTCATGAGTGTTGTAAATTCAAACATGGGGAGTCTCACGCCCGACTCTAGCCACCGCCGCTGGGAGAGTTTAAAACTCCACTGCAGCAGAATAACACCAAGAGAACTTATTAAGTTCTAATATTTTTTTAAATCAGGGAACTCTGCAGTTAAGGCAGTTTCGGAGTGAAAGGATGAGATGGAATATGCAGGAGGACGCAGGAGGACGCAGGAGGAGGCGGTGTTTGTCCGTCGGGTGTTCGCGTGGCGTTTTTCCCACAGCACCGTGCCGACTGCGTGTCATCCGACCGCCCGGAGTGCTTCTAAATCCGACCGCAAGAACAGGGACACGTCACACACCTCATTTCAGATGGGTGCCATTTCTGACGGCTTTACGACAAGAGAAGCGTGGCAGGAGACAGAATAATTCCTGTTTCAGTTTAGTCATTTTCACACTAATTGCATTGTTATTAGTACCATATTAGGTTCTATCATTACATATTTGCTTAACAGATGTCCATATCCAGTGCAAATTGCGTTTCACGTACATGCTATTTGCACAGCTGTGATTTTCCTGGACCCGGTGTTAGCTCAAGGGTATGAGAGTGAGCAGAATTTAAAAGTGGCGGCCGGCCGCGGACATCACGCTCATTCTGATTCGCTCTGCCGCAGGATGTTGCCCTGATGGAATGGGCCTCCAATCCTGATTGGTTATTCAAAATTTGGCGATAAAGAAAGTATGGGGACATACTTAAAGTAAGGTTATCAATACATATGATTATGTAATTCTCAAGTAATTAAAATGTAACTGCACATGATTAACTACTGTGTGAATAGTTTGTTATGACTGTAGGTTTGCTAAATATCAACCTGTATATGACTCTCCCTGTGTGGCTGGGGGTTTGATTCCCAGTCATCTGTACTGTGATCCCATCTCTGTCTGTGGTCATCTCCCCTATGTGAATAAAAAAGGAGAGCACTTATTCTTTAAAGTACTGTATTTAAAATGATAAAAACTGTATCTCAACATGTGTGATGTGTGTGTGTGTGTGTGTGTGTATGTGGGTGAATGTGTGTGCATGTGTCCGTGTGCCTGTGTGTGCATGTGTGTGTGTGTGTATGTGGGCGTGTGTATGTGCATGTGTGCGTGTGTGTGTGTGTGTGCATGTGTGTGTGTGTGCGTGTGTGTGCGTGTGTGCCTGTGTGCGTGTGTGTGTGTGTGTGTGTGTGCCTGTGTGCGTGTGTGTGTGTGTGTGTGTGTGTGTGTGTGCCTGTGTGCGTGTGTGTGTGTGTGTGTGTGTGTGTCTGTGTGCGTGTGTGTGTGTGTGTGTGTGTGTGTGTGTGTGTGTGTGTGTGTGCCTGTGTGCGTGTGTGTGTGTGTGTGTGTGTGTGTGTGTGCCTGTGTGCGTGTGTGTGTGTGTGCGTGTGTGCCTGTGTGCGTGTGTGTGTGTGTGTGTGCGTGTGTGTGTGTGTGTGTGTGTGTGTGTGTGTGTGTGTGCCTGTGTGCGTGTGTGTGTGTGTGTGTGTGTGCGCGCGTGTGTGTGTGCCTGTGTGCGTGTGTGTGTGTGTGTGTGTGTGTGTGTGCCTGTGTGCGTGTGTGTGTGTGTGCGTGTGTGCCTGTGTGCGTGTGTGTGTGCGTGTGTGTGTGTGTGTGCCTGTGTGCGTGTGTGTGTGTGCGCGTGTGTGTGTGCCTGTGTGCGTGTGTGTGTGTGTGTGTGCGTGTGTGTGTGTGTGCCTGTCTGTGCGTGTGTGTGTCTGTGTACAGTTACAGGAACCTGGCCACCGAGCATGAGACCCTCATGCAGAAGTATCTCCACCTACTCCAGATTGTGGAGACAGAGAAAACGGTTGCTAAGCAACTTCGACAACAGATAGAGGATGGGGAAATCGAGATCGAGCGACTAAAATCAGAGGTAATTTCATCTGATTCTGCTTTAATGGCAGGCCGGCTTATTTTTCTGGGATTTTCTGATATCGGAACGGAATACCGTGCTGATTGCGTAGCAGCGTCTATTAAAATGTTCATAGCGGTGCAGCACAACACAGCCAGGGAGCCCCGGACCTTGAATAAACACATTCCTGTAAAAGCAGTCCTGCTTTCGAACCCCTCGTGAACGAGTTTTGAGAGTCTTTCTTGTAATTGTACCGTCAATATTTGAGTGATTGAGGTCCAGAGGGTGGGGTTTTGGGGTGTGGGGGGGTGAGCACAGTAACCTGGAATAAGTCAATATCCCGCCTGCAGGGCAGCGACTGAGGTCCAAGATCATCGGCTAGGCGCTCTAGTTTTCATCTCGGGTCCGAAACGCCCCAGTAGCGTGGATTGTTTTTCTTCTTCTTGTTCTTCTTCTCCTCTCTGTCCTGGGCTGTATTCTTTTTTAAAGCAGATCAAATGGCCGTTTCGCTTTAATGTGCAAATGCGGGGCCGGGCATGAAACGGCGAGGGGAATATGCATGAGCCGGCCGCTATTGTGCCGGGCGCGGCCCCCGAGACGCGCTAACGAACCCTTTCAGGGGAAACAAAGCGCACGGGGGGCGACGCTAACGCCCAGGCTGCTGCGGCCCTCAACCCCCCACCCACCCCGCCACCCCCGCCGCTCTTTCATACCGCCAACCCTGGATTAATGCCCACCCTCACCCCTTTGGCGGGCGCGCGTTCGCTGTCCTCGCGCCTCACCTATGGCGCGAGAGAGCTCGTCAGCCGAACGAGCAGACAGGGATAGTAACGCCGCGCAGCGCGTTTTTTTTCGGCGAAGGCCAAGCTGGGTGTGATTCAGAGCAGCGGGTCGGCAGGGAGAGAGAGAGGAAGTCGCGCTGCAAGTCAGAAAGTCGGAGCGTTCGGACTTGGCTCTCGCCTGAGTGTCTCTCTTTTTTTTTTTTTCCCGCGCCAGATTGCCGGGCTGCTGAAAGACAACGAGAAGATCCAGGCCAACCCGACGGCCGCTCCCAGCGACGATGACTCGGAGATCAAGAAGATCAAAAAAGTAAGCTGGCGCCTTGCCCTCTTTCCGAGACGGCCTGCTTCTTTGGCCCAGACAACAGAGGGTTGTTGGTCTTTGTCCCCCACAAATGGAATAATTAAAAAACATATTTACACATTTACAGTGACATATGGGGTTAGAATAGCAGTTGCTTCTGGGCATACTGCTCAGTGCTGGAGACAGTTGGTGTCCAGGGCCCAGCTGAAGTGCCCGGTTATCAAGCTCTCTTCATCTGTTTTGATTCTGAACTCTCCATAGTCATCCAGCATCCCAGTTTTTGCTCGTGTGGTTTAACCCTCCTTTGTACTTATGCGGATACTGTGCAGTAGGAGGTTTTGTTAAAGATCCTGTGACACTTCTCACAGTACATTCACATTTAATCTAAAAGAGTATCAAATATAATATCGGTGTGAGATTCTAATGGGGAGATTTAGCTAAAAGCACTGCATTGAGGTTGGGCCTTGCAGTCTCTGAGTAGTCTGTGTGGTCTTGGAGGTTCTGTGGGCGGGGCCCTGGTTTAAAGCTACTACCTGATTGGCCCTCAGGTGCAGAGTTTCCTGCGCGGGTGGATGTGTCGCAGGAAGTGGAAGACCATCATCCAGGACTACATCCGCTCGCCGCACGCCGAGAGCATGCGCAAGCGCAACCAGGTGGTGTTCAGCATGCTGGAGGCGGAGGCCGAGTACGTGCAGCAGCTGCACATCCTGGTCAACAACTTCCTGCGGCCGCTGCGCATGGCCGCCAGCTCCAAGAAGCCCCCCATCACCCACGACGACGTCAGCAGCATCTTCCTGAACAGGTACGCGGGACTGGCACTCATGCATATAAACACACAGATACACACGCGCATTGAAACACATTCATAGGCACCATGTTTTTCCCACTTAGTGAAGACAGTAACTCCCAGGAATGGACCGCAACCATGTTTCTTCAAATATAGAATTGAATAGAATAGGAAAGAACTTTATTGTCCAACAAAGGCAGGAATTTTGTCTTTGGTCTTACCTCAGAAATAAAAAATACAGTACAATCACACAGAAATTACACAAAATAATAGCTCATCTACTCATCATGCACTCACTTTAGGTGCTGTCCTCACTAAGTGGGAACAATATCAGGATTTTTTTGACAAGCACCCCTATCACCAGGAAAGCCAGTTTGTTTGCGCTAGCATATCACTAAAATTGAAGTGACATACAGACACATTCTCATTTCACACACACACACAATAAGTTTTTTTAAATTTTTGTAAATATATAATATTTATTTCTTTGTTCTGCAGTGAGACCATCATGTTTCTGCACCAGATATTCTACCAGGGGTTGAAGGCGAGGATAGCGAGCTGGCCAACGCTGGTTCTGGGTGAGAGAAAATCCCACGCCTACCTCTACCTTTACACACCCCCCCCCTCCCAGTACAGCCAGCAGGGGGCGGTGTCTTTGATGTGGGTTACCTTGTCTGGTAGGATAACAGGGCCCATGCGGTTCGGTAGAGCGTCAGGATCAGAGAGGATCAGTCCGTGCCCAGCGCTGCGCAGAGTGGGGGCGCCTCTGCTGAGCCCCTCTGTCCGGCAGGGTACGAATGATTCAGGCCTTAGCTAAAGGATGTGAAGCACAAGCTTCTCTTCTTGACCAATATCTGTCCTCAGATTTGTTCTTTTCTCGCAAACTGGAATGCTTGTTTGTGTTTTTGGGCCAGTCTCATCACTGGAGTGTCCTGCTTCTGTTCGAGGGAGTGGATACTTGTACGCACTCTCCTCCAAAAAGGCCTCTGACATCCTCTCACTTTGCAGGACCTGCAGGAGTGTACAAGTCATATGCAACTGGCTAACACAAGTGTACACCAGAGCGCAGATGCCACAGCTGTTGCTCTTGTGCATGCTGAGCCATACTGTACAGTAATACTAAAGCAGCCCTGCTCCACGCAATTACATGACATTCATTTACGCATAGAGTATATACTGTACATCACATTACATATAACACAGAGACAAGGAGAAAATATCAGCTGCAGCTTCCTAGGGAACTGCGGTAGCTAATAAAAAAAGCTGAGTAAAATGTGAGCTGCCACTTCTCATCACACCGTAGTTGTTAGGCAGGCTTGCAGAGACGTGAGTCAAAGGAAGACACTTCACGCACAGCTTAACAGACACACTCGCAGGGGCCCACTCGACCAGCGGGGATCGCTACAGCACGATCCGACACTAGCACCCTGGCCAAATGAAACCCTGTCATACCAGGGTGAGGCTTGAGCCAATATGGCGGCGCCCTGCTGGGCTGCCTCCGCCGTCAGCACTGAAATGGTCTGGATTACGTACCAGCCCATGTCCTTTAACAGGATGAGCCACCCAGCAGCCCCTGTGCTCTTAAATCTCCATGCGTTCCTTACACTTGAGGTGGAAAGTCCAGGGGCCAGAAAGTCCTGCCACCTACAAACTCAGCCAGCTTATTTCACTAATTAGTCCTACCTCCTGAGGAATTGTGCTAATTAGCAAATCCAGGTGATTAGAACAAAAAAACTGAGGAAGATTTTACCTTCTGAACGTGGATTTTCCTCCTCTGTGAGTGAAATTCAGGATCCTCTGTGTCGTTGGGTACGCCCGCTCTCCCTCACTGGCTGACATGAGTCTCGCCCCTCCCTCCTGCAGCCGACCTGTTCGACATCCTGCTGCCCATGCTGAACATCTACCAGGAGTTTGTGCGCAACCACCAGTACAGCCTGCAGATCCTGGCCCACTGCAAGCAGAACCGCGACTTCGACAAGCTGCTGAAGCAGTACGAGGCCAAGCCCGACTGCGAGGAGCGGACGCTGGAGACCTTCCTCACCTACCCCATGTTCCAGGTGAGCCTGCCGCCGCTGGGGCCGGTCTGTGGGCCCTGCCGTGAGGGCGGGGAGCAGTAGTTCAATCAGCACTGACTTCATTTACTCCACACAGCTCTATGAGCATATGAACGGTACTTCATAACCATAATGTATTGTTATTATTATTATTATTTGTTTTGCAATATGGCGATAACCAATTACATTTATTGTTGGAAGGAAAAATAAATTAGGCAGTTAAATTTACTGACAAATGTAAATTGCCAGAGGCCAACGTATTGTCTGTCCCCCAATGTGACCCTCCGCAGATCCCCCGCTACATCCTGACCCTCCACGAGCTGCTGGCCCACACACCCCATGAGCATGTGGAGAGGAACAGCCTGGACTACGCCAAGTCCAAACTGGAGGAGCTGTCCAGGTACAGCGCCCCCTGTCTGTGCCTCCACGCACACACATGCCACACACACACACACACACATACACGTCACACATCACACATAACGCACACACACACATATACACGTCACACCTCACATAACACACACGTCACACATAACGCTTACATCACACATAACACACACAAACAGACAGCACACGTGTAACACGTACATGCACACATTCGCACGTGATGTTAATGTGATTAATTACATTCATTCAAATGGCAGCCACTCTTATATGGAGCAATTTACAATTCAGGAGAAGCATAACTGTATTCACCAGATTAACATTAGCAGTAGTGACAGCACTGGCTGACACCATTCCCTGACCAGTAAGTAAAGATGCACCATCAGTAAAGAACTAGTGTTAGATAAGTGCAGTATTTTATTGGTCTGAATATTAATGAAAAGCGTATTTTATGCAATAAGTAATTTTTTCACATGCATCTTGTAAGTCAGTTCAACCCCACTCATGACCCACTGGTTGGTGCTGTCCCACACTTTAAGAAAGTCCTGCTTTAAGAAACACGTCAACCCACAGCTTGCACCCTGGAGCAGATAAACACATTGTATGTCATACCTGCATACAGAGGTAAAATGATCATTTAGGTGGTATTATTGTCCCGTCCATCCAGACCTCTGAAACAAGGAACTCTCTCCCCCTCTCCTCCCCACACACACAGAATCATGCACGACGAGGTCAGCGAGACGGAAAACATCCGGAAGAACCTGGCCATCGAGCGCATGATCGTGGAGGGCTGCGAGGTCCTCCTGGACACCAGCCAGACCTTCGTCCGACAAGGTAAACCGGTGGACCCTCTCCACATCCCTGCCAGACACAGGCCTGCATCCAACTGCCATTTGTTCTTCGACTAAGTCAGACTTATGTTGAGCTTAAATGCAAATTGTTCGTTTCTTTATGTACAAACACCATCCATCCATCCATTATCTATACTTACTTATCCTGGGCAGGGTTGCCAGGGGTGGTGAAGCCTATCCCAGCATGCATTGGGCGAGAGGCAGGAATACACCCTGGACAGGCCGCCAATCTATCGCAAGGCACACACACCATTTACTCACCATTCACTCGCTCATACCTATGGGCAATTTAGAGTCTCCAATTAGCCTGTCTTTGGACTGTGGGAAGGAAACTGGAGTGCCCAGAGGAAACACACATGGACACGGGGAGAACATGCAACTCAACAAATTGTTTGTTAACTTCAGTGTGAAACCGATCGAAAAGGTTTGCGCACTTTCACAACGCTGTCTACCAGGCGTGCACCGGAAAGCAGGTCGACGCTTTCATCCCAGAATGTAATTAGACGGCAGTGAGACGGCATCCAGCAGTCGAGGACTGTAAATGTCACGGTTACTGTACTCAATGGGCTGCCGTGGCCTTGCGGAGAGAGAAAAGAACATTGAGTCTGGAAATCGCTCAGTTCCGCGCAACCCGGTGTCAGTCTAACGGAAGGAGGCTGTGAACCTCCTCAGTCTGCTGCTTTGTGACTCACAGCCGCGGCGAGATGCACGAAAACGCGGTGACACGTGCGCACGAGTCTCGCACACAGGCTGTGACTCACTTGTTCTCTGACTATCAGATAGGCTATGCGTGCACGAGTTGACTCTCTTAGCCGTGCTGTGACTCCCATACACTTTGTAACTCTCTTATTTGTACCATGACGGTTACATGTGCACTATGAGTCTCTAACGCGCACCATGACTCTGATACACACTACCGTATGACTTATGGGTACCGTGACCAATGCACACAATGTGAATCCCTTATGGGTACCATGACTCTGAGATTAACACTGTGAGACTCTATACATACCACTACTCTGACATGCACTGTAACGCATGTTGTGTCTTGCACATGGACTCTGACTGTGAGGCATGTGCGGTGGCTCTGTCCCTCACACTCAGAAACTACAGGTGAGTGAGTGGATGTGTCCTCCCCTGGCAGGCTCTCTCATCCAGGTCCCCATGAGTGAGAAGGGGAAGATCACACGCGGGCGCCTGGGCTCTCTGTCCCTGAAGAAGGAGGGGGAGAGGCAGTGCTTCCTCTTCTCCAAACACCTAATCATCTGCACCAGGGGCTCTGGGGGCAAACTGCACCTCACCAAGGTAGACCATTCAAGCACACGCATACACGCACACACACATACACACACACGCATACACACACAAGCACACGCACACACACACACATGCAGACACACACACGCGCGCGCACACACACACACACACACACACACACACACACACATACACGTGCATGCGCAACACTTTTCCTCTCTCACACACACACACTAAATTTTATGGTAATATAGTCGCAACTGGCTCACCAGAGCTTTACCTGATAAATAACAGTAACAATATGTAGAGCATACAGTAACAGCCTTTACATCTAACAAATGTTAAATGTATTATGGTGTTTGACTGTAAATAATATAATCATTTATATTTCAGTTGTTTACAGTGTCGTACCTTCGCTATCTCACTGACTTTTTCCATAAAGTTCACGGACCTCTTTTCCGGTGCGTGAGCTGTGCCAGTCAGGTGTGCTGTGTGTGAGTGTGCCTGTGAACGCGCCGCGGTGACTAAGGTGCAGCCGCGTCTCCGGGGCGTAACCGCTGTGCTTCGCCCCTTTCTCCCGCAGAACGGCGTGGTCTCGCTCATCGACTGCACGCTGATGGAGGAGACGGAGGGGACGGAGGACGAGAGTGAGTACCGCCTGACCCTACGCTTTGCGGCTGTCAACGACACCGCGGCACAAACCGCACAGAAAGGAGGTCAGCCACGTACACGGGGTGAAATAGGGATTACCGTCTATTTATAGTTCTACGGCAGCAGGCATTACAAAGAATGGGTGACCAGCACTCGAAACAGAAGGACAACAGAAAAAAGAAAAAATCAGCGACTTCCACTATGTGCATTCAGCCTGACCTATCTGGTCTTCTTCAAGCAGCTTTTTAAATATTCATAACGTTGTTTGGTCAATAGATAATATTATTTGTTTTCATGGTGATGAATCACACTCACGTTAAACAGCACACAAGCGCTAATGTAATACAGCCCAATCAGCCCCAGTCCCAAACCGCGGCTGAAAAGAAGCCTGATTAATGGTGTGAACTGAACTCGCCCGGCCTCTCTGCCTTTTCTCAGCCAAAACGGACAAGAGCGGGCAGGACATGGAGCACCTGGACTTCAAGGTGGTGGTGGAGCCCAAGGACAGCCAGTCCTTCACCGTCATCCTGGTGGCCTCGTCACGACAGGAGAAATCTGCCTGGACCAGCGACATCAGTCAGGTATCATTCTGCACCGCGACAGTGACATACCCCTGAGCTCGGAGCTTCTGGAAAGTTCTTTAATTGTCCTCTCTCTCTCTCTATCTCTTTCTTTCCCTCATTCTCTCTCTATCTCTCTCTCTCTCTCTCTCTATTTCTCTCTCTTTCCCACTGTCACTCTATCATTCTTTATCTCGTGCAGTGCATCGATAACATCAGGTGTAATGGTCTGATGATGAACGCGTTTGAAGAGAACTCTAAAGTCACAGTGCCACAGATGATCAAGTGAGTTCCACACCCGTTTGAATTATTATTTAAGAGATTGTGTGACACCAACATGTCACTCATTAAAGTCTCACCTTATCTCCTGTGTGTATGTGCACGTGTGTGCTTGTGTGTGTGTGTGCATGTGTCCGCGCGTGTGTGTGCGTGTATGCATATGTGTGTGTGTGTGTGCGCCGTGAGCAGGTCAGACACCAGCCTGTACTGCGATGATGTGGACATCCGCTTCAGTAAGATGATGAACTCGTGCAAAGTGCTGCAGATCCGCTACGCCAGCGTGGAGAGGCTGCTGGAGCGGCTCACTGACCTGCGCTTCCTGTCCATCGACTTTCTCAACACCTTCCTGCACTCGTACAGGGTGTTCACCAGCGCCCACGTGGTGCTCGACAAGCTCATCGCCATCTACAAGAAGCCCATCAGCGCCATCCCCGCCCGGTGAGTCAGCTACACACAGGAACATACACACACGCACGCATGCACGCACGCACAGATACACATGCACGCATACACACACACACACACACGCGCACATACACACACGCACATACACACACGCACATACACACATGCACACGCGCACATACACACACGCACACACACGCAAACACACACACACACAAATACTGTACACAGGGTCATAATTAGCCAGCCTGATTCCAGCTCTACAGTGGGAAAGTGGTATAATGAGCCAGCCTGGTTCCGCTCTACAGTGGGAAAGAGGTATAATGAGCCAGCCTGGTTCCGCTCTACAGTGGGAAAGAGGTATAATGAACCAGCCTGGTTCCAACTCTACAGTGGGAAAAGGGTACAATGAGCCAGCCTGGTTCCAACTCTACAGTGGGAAAGGGGTATAATGAGCCAGCCTGGTTCCGCTCTATAGTGGGAAAGTGGTATAATGAGCCAGCCTGGTTCAGCTCTACAGTGGGAAAGGGGTATAATGAGCCAGCCTGGTTCAGCTCTACAGTGGGAAAGGGGTATAATGAGCCAGCCTGGTTCCGCTCTATAGTGGGAAAGTGGTATAATGAGCCAGCCTGGTTCAGCTCTACAGTGGGAAAGGGGTATAATGAGCCAGCCTGGTTCCAACTCTACAGTGGGAAAGGGGTATAATGAACCAGCCTGGTTCAGCTCTACAGTGGGAAAGTGGTATAATGAGCCAGCCTGGTTCAGCTCTACAGTGGGAAAGGGGTATAATGAGCCAGCCTGGTTCAGCTCTACAGTGGGAAAGGGGTATAATGAGCCAGCCTGGTTCCGCTCTATAGTGGGAAAGTGGTATAATGAGCCAGCCTCGTCAAGCTGTGGGAAACAGTGAGACAGCAACAGTCTCTCCTCTCTTCTGTCTCCTGACTGGCCAGACCTCGCAAAGAAATCCCCCCACGTCCCAACCCACCTACCTCTTACACCATCACCACAGCGACCGTTGACATAGCAACTGGCCGCCTGGCTTCAGGACCCCCCCCCTCCCCCCCTCCCCCCCCCCCAACGCCCCTGCACCCACCCCCAGCCGTCTGCGGAGAATCTATAATCCATACCATTAAATATTTATGGCAACACTTTCGCATCCAGTCCCTTCTGTAGTTCTGCAGCGCAGACGCGGACGTAGGAGCTGGAGATTCCCTCCCGCCCACACTCCCTGCAGCAGCAGCCCCCCCCCCCCTCCCCTCCCCTCCCTCTCCCGGCTCCTGTGACGGACCGCGCGTCCCCGTCGGCCGCCCCCGTTCGGTTGCCGTTGGCAGCACCCTTGCCACCCCGCGCTGTCACTGCGCTGTCTATTTATGGGCATGGAGAGGGGGCTGCACTCCCGTGTGTGGGAGAGGCATTTCTGCAGCGCTCCGTCTTAAAAGAAAAGTATCGCGCGTCTCCCTCCCTGTGAAACCTGCGCGGATCCTCGTCCTTTCACCGCGTTCGTTCGCTCGCTCGTTCGCTCGTTTGTCGGCTTTGTTTCGTCTGCTATTGCTAAGCGATCCTCAGCCCTTTGAGGAAGCTGCAGTGCTCGCACAAGCACACGTTTTCTTGACTGTGGTTTTTCTTTTTGCTGTTTTTTTGTTTGTTTTGTTTAAATGAACGGATTTAAAAATAACCCCTCCGCCTGTCCCCTCCCCCCCCCGCGCAGGTCGCTGGAGCTGTTCTTCGCCAGCAGCCAGAACAACAAGCTGCTGTACGGCGAGCCCCCGAAATCCCCGCGGGCCAGCCGCAAGTTCTCCTCCCCGCCCCCGCTCTCCATCACCAAGTCCTCCTCCCCGAACCGCCGGCGCAAGCTGTCCCTCAACATCCCCATCATCACGGGGGGCAAGGCCCTGGACCTGGCGGCCCTCGGCTGCTCCCCCAACGGCTATGCAAGCATGTACTCCAGCGTGTCTCCCTTCAGCAAGACCACGCTGGACATCAACAAGCTCTACGTGTCCAGCTCCATGGCCAACAAGATGGCCGACGAGGCCGAGGGCACCAAGGCCGACAGGGCTGAGGAGCCGTCGCTGTGCAAACAAGGTCAGCGCCGCGCCCCCCCCGACCCCCCACCCCCCCGGAGCGCCGATCCGCGTGGGCTTCTCTTTCCTCAGAATCCCCTCTCCTTCGGTCAGGGAAAACCCCCCCATCCTCCCACTGCTGTCCAATTAAATCTCATCTCCTGCTTTTCTCCGTTTACATCTTTGGAACAGTACTGTTGTTGAATCTGGTTAAGGAAACAGCTATTTTTTGTTTGTAACAAAGCAGCATTTCGATTGCTTGCTAATATGAGCCTTCCAAGCTGACGGTTGTGGAACAGACAGGAGCCAGTTCAAAAGCAAACACGGTGCTGTTAAATAATGAATAGGTATGAGAAGCAGCTGATTACCTATCCCTGTGCTTTTTGACTGGTGCAGCCCTCCGTATTAATTTTAACAGTCAGTCAGTGGCACAAACGCAAAGTCTGGGTTGTCGGACACCAGAGGTAAAACCTCTGGAAGGCTGCCCCGCTTTCAGTTCCCTGAAAGGCTAATGTAGCAGCAGCAGACTGGCACCCAGGCTCGGTCACAGCTGTACGCCTGTCTGGCAAAGCAGCGTGGGGCGAGTTCATCTGAGGACAGCCCAAATTTTGTTAAAGAGCACGTGCGCGCTGTAGCTGGTCCCTCTCAGCGACGCGCCGTGCGCATCCTCTGCTGGGATGAGCCGAAATGGGGGATGAGCCGAAATGGGGGATGAGCCGAAATGGGGGATGAGCCGTCTCAACGGTCCTTTCTGTCCCCGTTTCTGCGCAGACATCTCCGAGAGGGAGGAGGGCGACAGCGAGCAGCACCAGAGCGACGAGGCCGAGCCAGAGACCTCCCCCACCAAGTCCCCCACCACCCCGAAAAACGTGAAGTGCAAAAACTCCTCAGGTACTGCCGGCCGTCGCCGCGGAGGGCGGGGTGCTGCGATTGGCCCAAAAGCCCTCCGCACCACGCTGTCACACCACCTGTGCATAACTCACGAGCCAAGCCCGACTTATGAATGGCTTCACACGCAAACACTCTTGTTCTTGCAGGGCCCCAAGGCGCATGTTTGACTGACGTGAAGGGGAATCTGTGGAATTTATATCTTATTAACGAGAATACATTCAGAATGACAACACTGCAATTTTTGATGATGCAAACAGGCCATTCAGCGCATCTAAGCTTGTTATTATCCCTATTGTCTAGACTAGAGAGCATCCACTATGTATGGTGTCAAACCTGGTCTCGAACAACCAAATTATGACTCTGTTATGGTACATAGCTAGCTGTCGTATCTGTGGGGAAGAAGTGCTTGTGCGACCGGGATGCGGCGTGAATCGTGCGTCTCTTTGTGGAGACACAGTGTGCTAATCGATTCACGAAGCTCTCCTCCTGCTCTGCATGAAAAAAATAAATAAATAAAAAAGACGCTCTGCACCGGGAACAGCAGATCCGTGTGTGAGTAGGAGGTAGGAAAACTCGTACCTTAGCAACCATCTGTGTGCTTCTCCGCCGCCCCCGGTGGCGGGCGGGCGTGCGTGAGCGAGCAAGCGATGTCGCTGCCGCGGGGTACGGCTGTCTGCAGGTTCACCCAGCCCCGTGTGGCTGAGCTCCGTACCTCAGCAGACACACAGCGCTCTCCTTTAAAAAAAACAAAAAGGCCGTTAGCATGCTCGCTATCTGTATTTAAGGTACAGTGCGCTGTCACATGATGGAATAATAAGCCCCTAAATGCCCGGGAGGGAACTGTTTGCATGTCCTGGGACATCTCGGTGCGAGGGAACTCCCCCAGAGGGAATTAAATGAGCGTCCGCATTTAGTAACAACTTGGAAGTCATTTAATGCTTCAGGTAATGTCTGCCTGGTACCCTGCGAAAATAAAAAACAAACGAAGAGAAGGATTTGTTTATGTTTCTAGGTCTTGTGCTGCCCTCTGCTGGACAAATACAATTTTATAACGGTAACCTGGGGGAATTCTCACTGATGCGTACAGTTCAGTTTAAATCCCATTGCATGTACCTATAATTTGATACCTCAAAAATATGAAAAAAAGTAAAAACACAACCAAACTGTCATTACATCTTACAACTTCAGCACTTAAGTCACATATTTATTTCTAAATATCTTTACAGTATATATTTGGTTGTGTTCAGAATTTTTTTTGAGGTACTGATTTACAGGTAACAACATGCAAGTTAATAAAATAGTCGATGTATTACTCCCTCGCCTTTCTTTCTCGATATGCCTTTTCCCCATTACTGGTGGACCCCACATCAGGAGCCCAAAACATTTTTCAGTAAATGTCATCCCCTGATTGAGCGGACACCTGCCAGATTGCCTACTGCTCTGACCTTCAGCCACTGCCTCTTTCCCAGAATTCTCCCTGTTCTCCTACAACAACGGCATGGTGGTGTCGTCCTGCCGGGAGCTGGACAGCACCCGCAGCGCCCTGTCAGCGGCCTCCGCCTTCGCCATCGCCACTGCGGGCGCCAACGAGGGCACGCCCACCAAGGAGAAGTACCGCCGCATGTCCCTGGCCAGCACGGGTCAGTCCGCCAACCCCCCCCCCCCCCAACCTTGTCGGTCTGCCAGACCCCGTCCCCCCCTCGGTTCGCCATTCCCCGCCCCCCATCGGTCTGCCATTCCCCACCGTCACATCTCAGAGAGAGAGAAGTGTCTGAATCTACATACCAACCCCAGCTGTTTAATTACTGTTCTATGCGCCTGCTCAATAGTACATCAAAATTATGAATTATATTTTCTTATCGTTGCCCTTTCTGAGGCAGTCTTACTCTCCAACAGTTATGTACAGTATCCCTAAAATGCGTACATGTAAAATGCGTGTGTGTAAAATGCGTGTTTGTGTGGACTGTTGGTAGGGTTTCCCACAGACCAGAGGAATGGAGATAAAGAGTTCATCATCCGCAGAGCTGCGACCAACCGGGTCCTCAACGTCCTGCGGCACTGGGTGTCCAAGCATTCACAGGTACGGCACTGCGCCCCTCTCTGGCCCCTAGGTCCAGGCAATGTGGAAATTTCTGGAGTGGTGGGAAATCGCGAGATTAGCTGAGTGTGCTGCTGAGGATTTTGTGTGTGATTTGAACTTTGACCCCAGGACTTTGAGACTAACACAGAGCTGAAGCAGAAGGTGATCAGCTTCCTGGAGGAGGTGATGCACGACCCCGAGCTCCTGACCCAGGAGAGGAAAGCAGCCGCCAACATCATCAGGTCCAGCCCAGCACCCGCCTGCGCCTAACCACATCACACCACCGTTCCCTCCCTGCTCTGCTAATGGGCTAAACCCAGGGACGGTGCTTGGTTGGACATCAGAAGCGATTTTCCCCTTTTTAAAATAAGCGACAGCTCCAGCTTGGTGCATGCGTGACACAACATGTCTGACCAAGCATTTTCCCTGGGGGCGAAATGCTTTCACTCAAACTGCGTTTCAGTCCTTTACCTCATTCACAAGGCCGTGGTCAGGTTTCCCACTAAACGGCCAGCATGTCCGTTCAGCCTGTTAACTGACTGTTTTATAACCCTCGATGATGTCTGAGCTCTGAGTGCAGGGGTGAACCCCCAGATTGAGGCTGGCGTGTGAGACTTTCCCATGTGCCTCTGCAGAACGCTGACCCAGGAAGATCCAGGTGACAGCCAGCTTAGCATGGAGGAGATAGCGCAGCTGGTGAGCTTCCTGCTCATCTACACACACAGACCGCTGGGGTCTTTAGATAAACTGTCAGAACATTCCAACACACCATGGTCTGGAGATAAACCGTTGTGGGGATAAACCTGTCGATAAACCATCTTTATCTGTATCCTTGGCCAATTGATGTGCAGCATTAAGATCAAATACTGTACAAAAACATAAAAGAATCAAGCGTTTACATCAAAGGACAACTTACAATCAATAATAGTGCCCAGATACTTGTACCTCTCTACACGTTCTACTTAATGGCCCTTAATCATTATTGTTTGTGCATGTAATATGCATAGGTCATATTTTTGTTTTTAAAACATTAGGCTCTAGAAAGGCTTCATCACACCACTGTACAAAGTCATCCAGAACAGGCCCATGACAGGTGTCCATTTCATCCAACAGGCTAACAATGACGGAGTCATCAGCAAATTTCACTCTATGTCTGTCTTTATGCTGACTATGGCAGTCATTAGTGTACAGAATGTACAGCAGGGGTGAAAGCACACAGCCCTGTGGTGTCCCTGTAGAAGAGCCCAATAGAACAGAGAGACAGCTATTTACCTTAACTTTCTGTGTTCTCTGTGTAAAAAAATCCATTATCCAACCAACAATATTAAAATCCCAACTAAAAATTGGTAATAAGTTTTGTTTTTTTTTGCTAAAATATGTGTTTGAACCTGCTAGATGTTTCAATACCATGTTTAACAGTGTGGCAGTTGCACCCCCGCTTAGCCCTGTAAGCAAACATTAGTGGATCCAAGTGTTGGGTTATTTTCAATAATTATTTCTTCACAAAATTCTCAAAGGATTTCATTACTAATGTTGTGATGGAAACTGGCCTAAAATCATTTGGATAATAGGATCAAGACATTGAAGGCTTCTGACACAATTATGACTACTAGTGAGGCCATAGTGATGAGGAGTTTGAATTTCCTGTGTGTGTGTGTGTGTGTGTCTGTGCATTTAGCAGGTTGAGTGTGTGAAGTCAGAGCCGTTTGAGTGCCACTCTGCCCTTGAGATCGCTGAGCAGCTGACCCTGCTGGACCATCTAGTGTTCAAGGTCATCCCTTACGAGTGAGTGGGTCACAAACGCTGACACTGGCAAACAGACATGTCTTCTATGACTGAGCATATGAGACACACAGACATGTCTTCTATGACTGAGCATATGAGACAGACAGACATATCTCCTATGACTGAGCAAATGAGACACACAGACATATCCCCTGTGACTGAACATATACAGACATGTCTCCTATGTGTGAACATATGAGACAAACAGATATCTCCTATGGGTGAACATACGAGACAGACAGACATATTTTATGAGTATAGGACAGAAGACGTCACTTACAAGCTAGTGTGAGATGGGCTCACGTCCTCTGGGTGCTGAAGTGAACACGGGCCAAATGTAAGGGAGTATTCCGGTAGAACTGCTCTTGTGTGACGACTGTGTGATATCCTCCTGGTTCATTATCACATTGTTCCACAGAGAGTTCTTTGGCCAGGGCTGGATGAAGACCGACAAAAATGAGAAGACTCCCTACATAATGAAAACCACCAAGCATTTCAACGATGTAAGTGTCAACAGAGGTCCCACCGACCATGTGACCGAGCGGTGAAAGGGCTGTCTGTGCTTGTGAGAGAAATTCAGGGAGTTAACCCCTGTACTACAGGAAGTACAACCACTGAAAGCATGAGATGGCTGAAAAGAAATCTCCCACACTGAGCAGTTCAGTGTGACATTGTTTCTTTTTTAGTTTATATTTTTTTTAGAAGACGCCTATATCCAGGGTGACTCACTGTACAAGCTTACATGTTATCCAGTATTATTATTATGCATACTTCTTTTCTTACTTTATTTGAGTAAGTTAATTAAGTACCTTTTTTTAAAGCAAAGAACTTCAGCCAAGATTCAAACCTGCAGCCTTTTGACTTGACAACATTGTTATCCACTACAATAACTGGCACCCAAGGCAGCTGAAACTTTCAAAATAAGCAAATGTATGCATGTATATGCAAAATATATGAATCTGGCCGCTTATCTCTTTTAAGCCCTTATTTAACCACACCCTTAATTCCCCAAATCCCCCCCCCCCCCAAAGATAAGCAACCTGATTGCCACGGAGATCCTGCGCTGTGACGACGTCAACACGCGCGTGGCGGTGATGGAGAAGTGGGTGGCGGTGGCGGACATCTGCCGCTGCCTCCACAACTACAACGCCGTGCTGGAGATCACCTCCTCCCTCAACCGGAGCTCCATCTTCCGCCTCAAGAAGACCTGGCTGAAGGTCTCCAAGCAGGTGAGCCGAGGGGGAGGTCACACCTAACAAGCCAAGAAGCCCAGCGGGGTTAAATATCACTTATTTAAATGGACTTATTACACATTTTTTATTGGGAATGTATTTATCTTGATACTGCCATAGAAGCATTCAGGAAGTGAAGTTAACCATCACCATTCTAGAAATGGTGAAAGATGAGTTTCAATTGAACTGCTCTTCTTGAATCAAGTTAGTTAACTGTAAACATGTAAGCTGTGTAGCTCTTCTAAGTAGATCTATAGTGTATGGTATTGACTCACATACCTGCACTGTACTGTCCTCATTTGAGAACAGTAAAATAATTGCATCACAAATGACACCTCAACACACCTCTCGAGTCCCAGAGCCATATGTGGCACAGGAAAGAGCAGGTGAATCCTTGAAGAAATGTCTATCTCTCTGAATGAGCTGTTGTGCATATGAATGGAATCTTTGTAACCAAACTTTGACCTCTGCCCTCTAGACCAAAACGGTGATTGACAAGCTGCAGAAGCTGGTATCTTCTGAGGGACGGTTTAAGAACCTGCGGGAGGCTTTGAAGAAGTGAGTGATCTATTTCACCGTAATGAATTCTCTCTGATTGGGTCTGTGACAATGAAAAAAATTAGAAGACCCACCACCAAATGATACCAAATCTTTGCACCCATTTCACAAATCGTACATGTCCATGGCCCCAAAAAACACCCCTCTCTGTACACCCCCAAAATAGTGCCAATCTCTGCTCCATTCTCCGGTATCAGAGAACGATTTTTTCCAATCCAGGATATTTTTGTCTTGGGTTGGCAGTGGAAGTGTGTGCGACTGTGTGTGTTTTTGTGTGCGCAGTAAAATGTACACTGTTAATTAATCTATAACAGAGTATATATGAGTCCACTAGGGACGATATATGCTCTGTAAGAGTTGATTTAAGGCTGAATATTTTACTATGTGGGAGCTTGTGTGTTTGTGGGCGTGAGTAGGTAGTTCACCATCTCTCCCTGGTTCAGCTGTGACCCGCCCTGTGTTCCTTACCTGGGGATGTACCTGACTGACCTGGCCTTCATCGAAGAGGGGACACCCAACTACACCGAGGACAACCTGGTCAACTTCTCCAAGATGAGGATGGTAAACCCACCTTCACTCTCTCCGACTCCTCCACAGTTTCACATCTGCTTTTCTTCTGTGGTTTCTGCTGGAAGCAGCTGTGAGCTGAAACAACGCATCACTTCCTGATTATCAGAATTGTTCATCCTTTCTGTTCCCTCTTGCTTGTCCGCAGATTTCTCACATCATCAGAGAAATCAGACAGTTCCAGCAGACGGCTTATAAGATTGACTTCCAGCCGAAGGTAGCCAATTTCTTTCCCTACAAACCTTGATAAAGGAGGTGTTGTGCTGTCGCTGCTTCTCACGTACATACTGAATAATCATTGAACCGCACAAAATCTTATGTAAGATTTTTTACACAAAAAAAGAGCCAAAATTCAGGAATATATATACTGCATTCTGTAAATGCCAAAATTCCAATCATAATATTTACACAGCCATTGGTAGCGTTGCAAAATTTAAAGAGAAAGTGCTCAATTTGAATGAAAAGTCGAAAACGACATGTTACACTCTAGCTAGCTTGCTGAGAATGAGTAAATTAAAACAAATTGCTCAAAGAGTTTTAAATATTATTAGCCTGTGTGGCAAAAAATTTGTTTTCATCAGAGCACAAAACATTATTTGTAGCTTATGTCATCCCCCTAATCCTGCTGTTTTCATCCCGCTCCTGTAATAAATTTATGGACGACATATATTTATTGTGTTATTATTGTGAGCTAGCAGATTTTTATCAAAATGCAACTGAATTAGTGTAGCATGCACATTTTGAAATGTCCTGCATTCCAAAGATGCAACATTTTTTGAGCTAACAGGACCACTGACCCGTTTTAAAGTAAAGCACTGATGCTTTGTGCCAACATTCATGCCACGGTTGGGAATCACGTCCTTACCATGCCACATCTGGCACCTGCATCTACCAGGGAGGGAGTGCTCATAAAAGCGGGCCGTTTGAACAGTTTAAAAAGAGCATGATGAAAATCAAAAATGGACAAACTGGGAAAAACAGCATTTTTAAAAATATGACGCACTGTGCTCCTTTCCCTAGGCTGCGCAGTATCTGCTGGACAACAGCTCGGTGTTGGATGAAGAGAGCTTGTACGAAGCGTCCCTCAGAATCGAGCCCAAGGTGCCCAGCTAAGGAGGGCAGCGCTAACCCCAAAGGCTCCACGCTATACAGACACTATATCATATGTACATAATCCTTTATTTGTATTAGACCATCTTAGACCTATCCTTCTAGTATGTGTTTCTGAAAGGACTTGTGTATCCTCGTTATTTGAAGTTAACTAGAAACCTTAAAGACATTTTTTTATGTAAAGTTTTTGTGGGGGGGGAATACACTTAGAAGCTTATTTGTTATTTACTGTTGTTTTGTCTGCATTCAATCAAATAGTCATTATTTTATACAAAAAAGAAGAAAAAAAAACTTTAAAGTAGAAAGAAACCAACTAGGGGTGGCTTGTACTGGGTCCCTGGGCATATGCCGTACCAACTCTTCGGGAGTTGTCACATGTAAAGGTGTATTTTAATACTTCGCCATTAAATTTGATTTCTAAATTATTTTTCAGATCAAGTTCTTTACATGGAGTTAAATCCTGCACTTCCGAGTGAGGCTGAAGTGATAGTGTGATCACTCGTGTTCACGGGGAGAAATGTCACCTTTTCTTTGATGAAAAAAAGATATTTATTTTGTTTATGAGTTAACGCCAATGATGTAGCAATGTAAAAAAAAAAAAAAAGAACGAAAAGAATCGAAACATTAAACGACAATATGTGATTACATGGATATGTGTGCCAAAAGTCTTTAAAAGGTATACCCCCTAGCTAATGAAACTACACGGGTCTGAGGTCTTACTGAACCCAGATCAGTTTCTTTGTTTGCTGTTGGCTTTCGTTTGCCAGGATTTCATGATTCACTGACATTGAAGTCCACTCGTTTGCATCTGGCAATACAGTGGTGGCAGTCCAGCTGCGTTTGGAGGGGCAGCTGCTTTTGATAGTTTTGCCATTCTCACTTGATTGCATCTAACCTGACAGAATTGCCTTGTGCTCCTCTTATGAAATTGGCTGTCATGCAATCTTGCTTTACTAATAAGCCGGTGCGCTGGTGAAACCAGGAGCATGCTTTTACGTTTCGGAGGAACCATCCAGAAAGGTTTCTTTTCGGCAAACAGGAATCAGGTTGGATGGCACCACCTATATGCACTGCGACAATAACAAAATATTATTATTTTATGATTATTTTAAAGCAGAACTTTTTAAATGACCTTTTTGTTGTTCTTGACATGATTTGGTGTAAAGTTATTAAGAAAATGGTAACTTTAGAAGAAAAAACAATCAGCTGAAGATGGGTAGAGATGGGAGAGTGAGGTTCCATGGGTTCCAAAATTGGCTCTGTAACTTGCGCTATGTGTTGACTATTTTGAACCAATCATAATGAAGGTAATTTGATTCTGGTTCTTATGAGTCGATGATTGATGACCCATGGTAGCTCTCCATATTGAGATTCATGAAGAGTGACCTCCCCATGACTGCTGGTGTATGGTCTTTACTTTAATTGGTCAAGCTTGTTAATAATGAAAGTGACCAATCAAAAACACTTTCAGGATGAATGTTAAAGGGAAATCCTCTGTTTTTGTAATTTTTTACTCGACGGCATACTTTGGCACAGCTCAGCTATGTTTGCAGTTGTTAAAGCTTTCAAGCCTTTTCAGTCTAGGTAGGACTCATTTTTCAGTCTAAACCATAAAAGTGAGGAATTGACTTTTCGTTCAACATGAGCAAGACCCAAAAATATTGCATGTTTTGAAAGCTTTTGCAGATCAGAGGTAGACTCTTACATGTTTTTAAGTGCTTTGTTGTGATCTGATGGGTCAGGCAGCTGATTTAATGTGAGCAGAGATCAGTACACAGTAATGTAACCCTGCAGTCTTCTGTCCTTATTGAAACATTGATATCATTCAACCTGTAGTCAAGATACTGTTTGACCAGCTTACCATTTGAGCTTTAACAACCGTTAAAAAAACTCCAGTACAGGTTCATAAAAACAGGTTCACAATGCTATTGGATGATAGAACTACTCCACTATTGGATAATAACTGGGGAAAACACAGAGTGCAGTGTTTGGTAGATGAAATGCATGAAGTGACTGTGCTTTTAACATATGTGAATAACCTATTGACTGTGCACCTTTATTAATCTGCACAAGTATACCATTGTTGAAACTTGAATGCTGCAAGTTTTTTATTTTGTTTTTTTTTAGATACAAAAAGACTTTGTTCCAGTATATCAATGTTTAAATAAGGAAAAGATGCACAAATCTTTACTGTGGGCTTATATTGGCATATATTGGTATTCCCATTTTTCATTTGTAGCAAACTAAGAGGAGTGCAGTAATTTGCAGTGCAGTAATTTGGTACATATGAAATATTGATCAGCATTGGGTATGTGTTTTGTCCGTTCATAGTAGGAGTTTTACACTGCTGGAATGATGATACTGGGCTCTTAAATGTGGATGAATCACCTGACAGTGTAATAAAGTGGTACCTCAGTGTAGTCAGTTAAACAATGCTTTGATCTTTGGATTGGGTGGAGAAACCTACCAATGACAGCCAAAACAGGAAAGCTGACTCTTTCTTTGACCCTGCAGGAGTATCTGACTCTCAGTGCTGGGGTGTCTGACTCTTAATGCTGGAGTGTCTGACTCCTCGTTTAAAGGTGTCTGATTCTTAATGCAGCAGTGTCATGCTTGTTTGGTTTCAGCCAGCTGTCCTGAATTGACTGGTTCACAAAGATTAACCAGCAATACAAATTTAGTTAAAAGAAAAAAAATCCTGTCAGTATATTTAATTAGCACAGTGCACAAGTATAAATTGTTGTTTACAATTCTAAAAAACTGAAATTGAAGCAAAACGAAGTTAGACACTTCTGCATTAATACAAATTGGGAGGAACATTTATTTATTTATTTATTTGTATTCTATTATGGGTGAAGATGCAGTATTTATTGATTAGGCAATAAAGTGCACTGAGAGAGGGGGAAGGGGATAGAGATAGAATGAGAAAGAGAGAAAAATCTGTAGTTCTGCAAGAGATTTAAATAGTGAACAGATCTTGTCATACATTGTTGACAAAACCATGTACTGCTTTATGTCGATATGACAGGAGAAACTGCAAAGGCAGCACAGAGCAGGTTAGCTCAGTTAATTATTAGCGCATAGTAATTCAGAAACAATACAGCCCAATTATCCTTACATCATGACTCTGTAAGAGAGGATTTGGCCTCTACATAGAGTGGAGGATGTGAACTCTCTCCAGTGACTGGAACACAACTCATTGTCACACAGTCAATTGGATTGTTTTTAAGTAATATTTCAGAAGCAAAAAGCAAAACAAACAGTATGACTGCGTAAGATTTTTGATGGTATTTTTGTAATGTGGCATAAAAATGAGGAAAAGGGAAGATATTGCATCTATGAGGGAAAATTAAAAGTTGTATTTTATATAAACTTGCCAATTCACACAACAGAAATGTACGCTGTATATTTTGTACATGCAGCCTGCCATATATATCTTCGAAGATATATATTTATATTTATCTTGTGTAACCGTGTAAAGCACACCATCTTTACAGCATTATATCCCCGTATGCTTACAAACCTAAAATGCGAAAAAAATTGTGATATGTAGATCCATGATTTAGAAGTAGAAGACAACCTTAAAAGTGTTTTTGCATTTACTGTAATCCTGTCTATAATCACTATCTTAGCAGGAATATAGTAATGTAGTGCTTATTCTGTGAATATTTGTAGGTATTTTTACTATGTACAGTATAGAAACACATTCACCACTCCACTGGCTGGCATGCACCACTGTAACAAACAGAATCTTTAAAAAAGTTTAACATCTATATATATTTAGCTACAGTTATATATACATACTGTACACACATATACATGCACATACACTTATAAATAATACATATATTAACATACAAACGTTTTGCTGTGAGCAATACCCAGTGGTATGAGAGTTATCTTTCAATCCTTAAGTTTATTTCCACAGCTTGAGATATATTTCCAGTTTTGTATAAAAATGTAATGTTTCCTGATTACCTCTTGCTAATAAATCTATTCTATCTCAGGGGGAACATTGTCTTTGACTGTTTTTTTGTTTTTCAGGAGCGCTTCCATTTTTAAAATTTTCCAGAACTTACCATGAAAAACATACACACACTCTATAATTTTCAATATTTTTTTGTTTTTGTTTTGTTTTTTTCTCTTTCAGCTTCAACTGTTTAACATCCTGTATACACACAGTTAATTGTTCAGTGTTAATTCTGCTTCAAATAGAATTTCCTTAGGGAGACCAAATGTACTTACCAGATTTAACACAGAACTTATTAATGTGTACTCAGTGTACTCAAAAATATTTTCATGCATTCATTTCACATTGGTTGTTGAATAAATATTAGTTTGCATCCATCTGAATTAAAAATTGACGACCAGAATTTTAGCATTTTTAAAAAACACATTTTTGACATCTCGGATGTATTTTACTGCATTTGCACTCAGATACACTTTTCATAATGCATTTCTTCAAATGCATTTTCATTCATTCATTTAACAGTGGCCCTTCAATAAAGATGATTTCTCCTTCATCCGAATGAAAAATAAAATACTTATGTAAAAACGTATATAAAACACTTACGTAAAACTCCTAAACATAATATTACACGATTACACAATAATTTCATTGGGTGCTGCCATGTAAACATTAGCAGTTTGGCCTCTCGTTACTATAGAGACAACAGAAGCATCATGTGACACCTTCATTTCTGTCACAACACGTGGCAAAAATGCTGTGCCATGAAGTTTAATCAGGCTTAACCCTAACCCTCGCTAAACCCTAATTTGAACCCTAAAACCTAATTCTAACCCTAGGACTTCTTTTGTTCTCAATTAAAATTGATGGAAAACAAATGAAATATCATCAATTACAAGCAGAAAGGAAATACAAGAAATGTTTTCCACTGTAACACATTTATCATCATAAATCTCTTCCAACCCATTGCAACTCATTTATTTCACAGAATTAGGGTCAGGGTTGGAGCTTGCAATTTCAGTAGAATTGGGCCTAGGGTTTAGGGTTAGAATCAAGGTTAGAACAAGGGTAGGTTTAGAGCTAGGTTGGTTTTAGGAAAACAATACATTTTCAGGTTGAGTGAAGATTATGCCTATGCTCATGAGTTTGGAAAAAGGTTAGGAAAACGGACTGTCTGATTTTGTATGGCCCTTTTTGGCTGGACCGCAACAGCGGGGCCAGCCCTACAAACGTGAATGTCTGTGACTGAGTGCCTGAGTGACTGATTGATGAAGTTATACCATTGGTTGGCCGAGTTATGAAGTTACACCATTGGTCGGCTGGATCACGTGTGTTAGGTCCAGCCATATACTAGGTTTTAACCTGGTCTTGATACTAATGGGATCAGGGCCACCCCTCCCTATACGGAGTACTCAAGTTGTGCATTGTGCTCCAAAGCCCAGCAGAGGGTACCAACTCAACTTAGCGACTCAGCTGCAAAAAAAATAAAAATAAAATAATAATAATTTAAAATCTTTTTTTACTTTGTAATATGAAATATAATTTTGAAAAGTGCATTTAAATAGATATTTTCTAAAAATGATAAAAGTAAAGGGTAGCCCCCCCCATTACCCAAGTGTACTTTTATATGCTAAAACAACTGTCAACCATGTGCAACTTTACAACGTCAATTCATTACGACACCCAGAGTTGGGAGCCACAAAAAAAAGAAGAAAAAAAAAAAGAATCTATGACAAGATGAAGCTCGGCTCGTGCTTCACTTGCAGGTATGTTGACAATTTAAAAAATTTAAGCACAATGTAATACTAACAGTTGAGCTATTTATAGGCTCTGGTGTGATGGCTACCCAAGCATCAGAAGCATCCATTTTAAAAAGAGCAACACAGAGACCTGATTAACAAGATCCTTTTAGACGAACAGATCATAGTTGCCATTTCCCTGTAATCAGGGGAACTGGTTTCTCTCTAGCTGCATGCTGTTTTTCCTGTAGTTGTGGCGCAATTTTACAATTGCTCGACACCACAAGATATTTGTCTACTGCCTCTTGATCTTCCTGGTTTTCTCGTGTTAAAATTCCAGCCCATCAGCTGGACCCTTCGGGGGGTGTATTGAGCACAGCACCTGAACATCTTAAGCTTCTTTACAGTTTCCCACGGGGAATAACCTGGCCAAAATATGTTACTGCGGCCCTGCACATCTAAGCCAAGCGCCTCCCTCTTTGCCATATTTCAGCTTTAGCGCCTATTTTACTTACACTACAGGCCAATGGCATTAGGCTACCCGTGGGTTTAAAAAAATGAAGGTAGATAAGATTTCAGTAAATTTAACTCCCAATCCACCTCCCTCCCATCTTTGATAAATAATTAGATAGACTTCCAATAATTTGTTTAATTGTAATCAAAGCCAAATGAGGCTATTTAGATGAAAATCGTGATTATTTTTTTTAGTAAAACTCATTGTTTTTTGTTATTGTAGATAGAAATTGGAAAAAAGTTAATACTTTGGTTTGTTATTTAATAAATGTGAATATATTAACCAAATTGTTCTCTACCTAAGGTTAAAAAAAATAATAATAATTACAGGTGGCCTACTACTTTTGGCATGTACTATATATAACCATTAAAAAAATTCTTAATAAATGGCTTCAGCGATTCATTAATATTTCTTTAATTCAGCTCAATATATTTCAGTTTTTCATGAATTTATATATATATGAATTGATATATTACATATATAAGACGAGCCCTAGGGCTAGAATACAGTTTTAGGGTACAATTTACAGTGCAACTAGGGTTAGGGTTAGCGTTAGGAAAACTATGTGCTTGAGCCTAGGGTTGTGTCAGGGAGCTTGGGAGAAAGGTAAGGACAAGAATGTTTCTTTGATACACTCTGAGAAATAAAGGTACTGTGGAGGTACATTTTTGTTCTTTAGGGAACAAATTTGCCAAAATGTACACTAAAAGTAGCCTACATTAATGTTCTAGCCTATTTGGTTACTAATAAGAACCCTTTTCAAGCAAAAAAAGGTACAAATTACTTAGGTTTTCCTACTAGGGGTATGACTTTATGTATCTACTAGTACCCCAGTGACAGTCATTTGTATCGTTATAGATAGTTTTTCGTACCTTTTTTCTGAGAGATTATCCAAGTTTTGTATTATTGGGATGGTTCACCATTGTACAAAATATTTGTAGCCTATATTATTTCAGTGACATACATTTTTTTTTTAAATGACTTGAAACATATTTCTTCCTACTTCTTTAACTGAACTGAAGACCTTAATCTAAAAATGTAAATGTACGAGTCATGTGACTGTACTGTGTCTTTACACCACCCTCTCCTTGCTCTCTCTGCACAGACGGGTCTATGAGCAGCATGGCGATGAAGAGCTCCGCCACAATAGTGATTCTTTTGGCTGCTGTGCGCATTTCTCACCTTTCTCCAACGCCTGTCTATTCGGCAGAAGGTAAATCTGATAGCTATTGTACATTAAAATCATTGAAGCGAAGTGAATAACTGGCTATCGCCTTGAAGTCGAATTATGACGTATACGACTGTAACTGTGCTATCAGTTTCGAAATTCGACTAGCTTTCTTGTAAAACTGTAAAAGCCATAACCGTGCTTAATTATTATGCGATTAATGTTTTCAATTATAAAATTAACGTTTGTGCGAAAGCATTGAGGTGTTTTAAAATGTGTACGTAAAGTACAGCTAGTTAGCCAACCGGCTACTTTGCGGTAATATATTCGTGATCTGGGTTAATAAGATCTCCGAAACATTCACTTTCAGTTCTATGCAAGCTGTTATGAAGCTGTAGCGTTTCAGTAAAGCTTGCTCATAATGCCATTTTTGTTTGTTTCAGAGGAATTTGAATTCAAGTTATGGATGTCCCAGGTAAATTTATAGCATACCAAGGTGTTCATGGTTCTGCTTTTAGACATTTAAATTAAGATTGCAGAAACTTGCATGCTACGTGTACCTAACATTGCTACACGTCACTGTTCTGTTGTAGGTTATAAACGGAAATGGACTAGACCATAAAGACAGTGCATTGAAATGCTATCAATTATTGCAACATTTACAGCTTTTACAATACACGGGGAATTGCACGTCATGCTTGCTTTCATGTATTGTAATATAGGTTTATAAAAACCTCTGCAGTATTGCAGTATACTGTATTCTGATAAATTCCATAAATTCTTCTGAGACTTTTGGTGCTTTTTTTTTTTTAGCTCTGATAACAAGCTGATAAAAGGCCTTTCTTTTTTATTTGCTCTATGACAGCACAACCGAGTGTATGGTCTGGAGGAGTACTACCACAGACTGCAAACATTCACAGAGAACAAGAAAAGGATTGACCATCACAATGCAGGAAACCACAAATTCACAAGTATGGTGCATTTTCATTATCCCCCTTCCCCTTTTTGTTCTTTGGCCTTTTGCACAGGGCGGTTGAATGATGCAGAACTGTGTTCTCTTTCTCCCGTCCCCCAGTGGGTCTGAACCAGTTTTCTGACATGACCTTCGCTGAGTTCAGGAAGTCCTTCCTGCTGACTGAGCCTCAGGTACTGCAGCAGTCTTTAGGTTTTGGTTCTGTTTCTGGGTTTGGTTCTGATTCAAGGGCACCAGCAATTTATCCGTACTGGTGAGATTAGAATTTTGCTTTTTGTTTTTTCAGTGTTGTTTGACTTTTGAAACTTTCATCAGCATTAAACTAATGTCCAGAATAACATTTATATTCCAGGGTAAATGCTATTTAATTTTGACAAATAAATAAATAAATATTCTGGGCTAAGGAAAAATTTATAAAGCTGATCAGTCAGTGATACATACCTATTTTGACTTTTGAAAGATGTTTTTGTTTAGGCAGTGGACCCAGCGGTTATCTCCTATGCTTGTTTGCATCATGTGCTAATTTTAGCATCATGTGCTAATTTTAGCACATTGAGGGAGAGTGCAGGTCAGTGTTTCACAATGCAGGATTACTGAGTCAGCTGAACTACTGTGTCGAGTAAAACTCGGAACAGCTCTTTTTACTTCAGTCCGTGTTCCAGATTTTGGAGGATTCCGCGTTTTGCTCAGCGCAGTTACCCAGCGAACTCAGTAATCCTGATTTGTGAAATGCCCCCCTCTTCATCTTATCAAGACATTCATGTCATGATTCATACCTTGCTATGATGAATGCCATTTCCATCCTGTTCCACATAAAGAAAAGTCGTGAAATGAATTGTGGTGACTGGGGCGGTGTCTTGTCTCCATCAGAATTGCTCTGCCACAAAAGGGGGTCATGTCAGCAGTAATGGCCCATTCCCTGATTCGGTGGACTGGAGGGAAAAGGGGAACTACGTCACACCTGTGAAGTACCAGGTAGGTAGCTCACAGGGGTGCACACAGAGGTGTGGCACCACTGAGTTTTAGCGCTGCACACATGCTGTGTAGAGTGGCACAGCAGTGTAGCAGTACAGGAGCTGGGCTTGTAACTCAAGAGTTTGCTGGTTTGAATCCCAGTTGGGGCACTGCCGTTGTACCTTTGGACTGTAACTTCACTGGAATTGCTTCACATATCAAGTTGTATAAGTTGATAGTATGTTACAGCCAACTTACTGGAGGACATTGAAAATGTTTTATTGAATTGTAAATTGCAGATGGCGACCCATAGAACAGCGATAGAACTTTTAATAAGGACATTGTGCACGGATACTTTTGCCTACAACCTTTATAGAAACAATAATTTAAGGATAACTTTATTTGTGTAAAACAATGAAAAACAATAATAAAGCCTCTAGGTGTAAAGGATTAAGAATGTGTGCGTTTTGATTATCATAGAACAGATTGTTGACTGAATCTATATAGTGTCTCTTTACCCTTGTGTTGACTTCATATTATGTTATCATCCCATGTCCAGCCAACCAGCCTTAATATAAAACCCTGAATCAATGTTTATCATGTAGAAACAAGCTCAAGCTCATCAATAAATTGGGGAATACCTGCTTTCCTAATTGGTAGTTCAGAGAGACGATATTTCTTCAGTCTACACAATCCATTTTTAGTATAAAACAGAGATGGTAATAATTTGTTTTTGCAGTAATAGATATGTGGCACTTAAAATATATGACTTCTGAGTTCATAACTGGAGGGTTAAAAAAGACACATATTGTAAGACGATCTTTGTACCCTGATGCTATACTACTTTCATAACAATATAATAATGGCAATGTTTAACTTTCTTTTCTAATGGTAGGGACATTCCAGGGGAAGTAATGAACTTTCATGCCGAAAATGTTTAATTTAGGGGGTTTTCACTGCATTTAAACTCAGATAAGGGTCATTTTGGGCCCTGGGGACAACACAAAGGTAAAAGTGACGTTAGTGGCGTATTACCATACAAAAGATTAGATAGACTGCTTTCAGTTTCAAAACCGTTAGCTCTCGTTCAGATCTCTGTTGCTTTTCACCGCTCTCCCTACCAGCGCCAGACAAAATGTCGGCTACAACTCCTGTCAGGAAGGAAAGATGTCGAGAGTGCATTTCAGGGGAAAACACAGAGACTGAAACAGACCTTTATGATTGTTATTTATTATATAATTGGAAATACATACGCAATTTCTTTTTAATAGCCAACATCTAAAACAAAACTGAATTTGTTATCATTGTGATAATGCAAACTTAGTTGTGTGCCTATGTGGTTGGTAATGGTGACAGCCATAATCTCACTTGCTAAATTTTATGGGGGCCAGAGTGCACAGAGAATGTGTGGCTCGTTGGTCTTCTGCATTTTGAATCATAAAGAAGGAAACGATCACATGTTCAGCTGTATGAGTCATTTGTCGTGTTGGTTTCAGCGCTGCTGTGCGAGCCATTTGTTGTGTTGTTGGGTTGGTTTCAGTAAGAGCCGTTTGTCCTGTTGGTTTCAGGGTGCCTGTGGGAGCTGCTGGTCATTCTCTACCACAGGCTGCCTGGAGTCTGCCACTGCCATTGCTTCCGGAAAACTCCTGCTTCTGGTGAGAAATGAACCATGCCGTTTCCACCCTTGGCTCTCACCCCGATACCCTTACCCCACTGGGTCATTGGAAATCATTAAATCTCCTCTTTTTCATACATGTCCCCAATCACACAAAATCAATGCCTCAAAATAGCAGGGGGATTCCGAATTTCAGTTGGGTTCCCTTCTGATAAAGTAGTCACTTCCTGTTATAGCTGTAATGCTGCAGGCTCAGCAGGCTCAGCTGAGTGCTGCCTTCATGCAGAAATACTTCAGCTCGATTGTTTTGTTTCTGTGTCCACGGTGTTTGCTAAATGATATAATGATCACTCCTTAAGCTTTATACTGATCACTCTGTATTCATGACAGGGTTGCTTAAGCAGTGTTCCATCTTGACACTTGTATGTTGAATTTTAACTTGGTCAGCAAATGTGCATGGATTGTGTGGATGACAGGGCCTGGGGCTCCGCCACACAGCTGTGCCGTAGAGCTGTGTTGTGGGTTTGTGACTCTGCCGTAGCGCTGGGCTTTGGGCCTGTGACTGTGGCGTAGGGCTGTGCTGTGGGCCTGTGCAGCTCCCTCCCTCACTGCGCCCCATGCGTGTCTCTGTGTTTCCCAGTCAGAGCAGCAGCTGGTGGACTGCGCCCAGGCCTTCAAAAACAAGGGCTGCAACGGGTGAGTGCTGCGCAAACGGGCGCTCGGGGGGGCGCGGGCTGCCGGAGGGTGCTCGTCATTTACTTTCTCATTCGCTTCCGTAGCGGACTTCCTAGCCAGGCCTTTGAGTACATCAAATACAACAAAGGACTCATGACAGAGGACACCTACCCATACACAGCACGTGTGAGTCGGTTATGTCAAACTCTTCTCCAAGTACAGGGTGGAAATGCTGTGTGCAAATGTCAAATAAGCAAGTGCAAGTACAGCCAATAGCATAGCATAAGGAAGGAGAGCATGCTAGTGATGATGATGATGATGATGTTCCAACAATTCTTTTGCTTGCAGGAAAGCACCTGCAAGTTCCACCCTGACCTGGCAGCTGCATTCGTGAAGGACGTCGTCAACATAACAATGGTGAGTGCCTTTTTTCAGTGCTGCTCAGCTCAGTGGAAGCTTTTGAGTGGGTTCTTTATGTCAAATGCTAACAGAAATGCTAATGTTTATTATTTTACTCTCCCAAACCCGCTCAAAGTTTGATGAAATGGGCATGGTGGATGCCGTGGCCAGGTTGAATCCCGTCAGCGTTGCGTATGAAGTGGTAGATGATTTCATGCACTACAAGGACGGGGTGTACAGCAGGTGAGAATCAACCCTGGGGGTGGGGACGGCAGAGGTGGGTTCTACCCTTTGACATCACACTCTTAACTGATGTGAGTGACAGTTTGGTTGCCCCGCCCCCATTCTACAGTTCTGCAACAGTCTCTGGCTACATTGTAGAACCAACAGTTGTGCCTGTCATTCAAATAGAGTTAAAGGTTTAAACAGTGAAAATCTTTTGTTGGAAATCAGTTTGACCACAGTGACGAGTCTCTGACACTTCTTAAACATTAAAGACTGTTCAGATCATTTAAAAAAAATAGTAAAATTCCGTAATTCGCTAAAGGTCTGAGAGATGTGATGGTTTCAGATGACATGATAAGCAGTCATGCATTACATCACACGGCCTGTTCTTCTTTCTGCCTGATTCGGTGTGCTCCTGCCCTCTGATTGGCTGCCGCCGCTCTCGTTTCAGCACCACGTGTCGCAACACTACGGACAAAGTGAACCACGCCGTCCTCGCCGTGGGGTACGGCGCCCAGGACGGGACCCCCTACTGGATAGTGAAGAACTCCTGGGGAACGACGTGGGGGAAACAAGGGTACGCCTGCACTTCCTCTTTCTGCTTTTTCCTGGTCTGCTGAGTCATTGTGGAACAGGTTTACGACTGTGAGGATATGTATTCGAGCGTCGGTGCCAAACAGGAACAGATCAGCTCCAGATTAGAGCACTTTGGTTTGGCTCTCATAACTGGAATTGTTCTTGCCCCCCCCAGGTATTTCCTTATGGAGCGGGGGAAGAATATGTGCGGAGTGGCGGCCTGTTCGTCCTACCCCCTCCCTCTGGTGTGAATCGCGATGCCCCCATTTCGGAGAGTCAAAGAGTAAAAGGGAAACTACAAGCAAGATGTAAAATTCTAATGAAGTGGTTCTTTGTGTACGGGTAAGAGAACAAGATGAACTGGCCCTGTGACATCACCTGATCTTCAGCACACTGGTGCCATTGCTGGGGATGGGGTGGGGTGGGGCTGGTCTTCATGCTGGAAATGCCCTGTGTGGAGGGCTCCGGGTGCTTAAATACGCAGAGACTGCAATCAGCCACAGTGTCTGTGCATTTATAAAGATCCTGTGATGTCACAGGAGCCACAAGCCATTACATGTACTGGTGGTGTTTACTATGCACTTTTTTTTATCTGGATACATAAATCATAAGTAATACCAAAAAGTTTGATTTTTTTTACATGAAAAGGGAAACTGACCAGTATGATTGTTTCTTTATTAGTTCTAATCATGTTACAATTTCAATCAATAATCAATATATCTACATGAAGGATTTATATACAGTAGTGATAATACAGGAAACAGTGGAAAATGCAGTATTGTTATTTAGCTGAACAGTAGCTCAGTTCATTTATTGTTCTATCACAATCAGGTATGCTAGAACTATTTGGCGGTTTGCTTTAATTTTATTAAAGATTTGTTTTCACAATTAAGAAGGTCTTTTTCGCTTCTTTCCTTCGTGTGACATTACATTCATTGGCTTAGAAGACACAAGCAGTTACCCAGCGTGTGCACTTAAATGTCTTATTTTACATTTACCCAAGTTGTCACTTAAAAACTACATTTCACTTGCACAATAATTGTTTTCACTTGGACATTCACACATAATTGAGGAAGAATATTAATGTTCACACTAATTGCAATGCAGCTACTGATTGCTACTGAACATATACTCCTATATGGAGTCTGCGGTTGTCTTCAGAATTTTAATTCAACCCCCAACGTGTGGATTCTCACCTTCAAGTGCACGTTGATCAAACTGGTGATGCGATTATACATGGTCCTTGTGACACGTGACAGTCCTCCTGTAGTGGTCAAGCAAAAAAGCAATATCTGTAATTTTCTGTAGGCTACAGCAGTGCAAAATGCCAAGAGCTTTAATAACATTGACACATTTGGCAAGCTAAAGCAAATTGGATAGGTTCTTGTCATCTGAGTCTGAGGCCATGCCCAAAACAGCTTACGTACTTGACTACTATTGAGTATACAACTTGCATACTCAATAGTAGTCAACTTGTGTACTCAATAGTAAGCTAGTGTGCCGTTTCAGACATTGCCTGCAGTAGGTCAGCTGTAGGCCAATTTGCAGGCCAATCAGATAGTCAGCTCCTGCAAGCCTTTGATCCTCTCATCCCTTTAAACATGTTTCTGGGGCTCTGTGGTATGGTATCCATTACCACAGCACTGTTCAACGCACCCATCTTGACAAATATGGAGCTGAATATCTGGTGGGTCTACAGAATGTGTTGAGTGTATGTACACAGGCCTTGTCTATAATGTCTTAACTTTGCCTTGTCTGCAAAGGAGTGGAAGCAACAGTATCTGGCAACTGGAGCACACAACCTTTCATTGGGTATGAAGAGAAAACTGAGCCACAGCAGAATCATTGAAGTTAGCGTGTCTATCGGAAGGGTACGATGCCTTATCAAAGTTTTTGACGCAGCTCGGTTCCTCTGAGTTTTGGAATAGTAAGAATGTTTGTCAATTTTCTTGTTTGTGTGTCTGTGTTCCACATGGTCATGAATGACTATACGGGTTTATGTGTGTAATATGTCTTCTGTGTGGCTGTGCAGCGATGTGCTATTTGTGTTATGTAACTTGCAGTGAGTAAAATATACCTGTAGATGGCAGCATTGTGTTGCTATGGTGGCATTAGATGCTTCTTCCCTGTGTATCTTGGTAATAGTTAGAAACTACAAAAACACAACCAAAGGCTTCTTTCAAACATTTTTTTTCAATGTTTATTTCAAGTTTTAATAATTTCATGGCACCAGATACAAGGAACTATCAGAAGGAAACAATATCTTATACTGTTTCATATGGAAGTTTTCCTACAGTACAAAGATGGTTTTGGAACGAGATAGACGGAGCAGGAACAGGATTTGGCACACACATTTTGAATATATTTATACTCATGTACTTATATATTAAATAAATTAACGGCAATCTTCAATTTCCAAGTTTAAAAAGATGCAGTAATTCAGACTAACATAAATACAGGTCACCTACGGGCACGCGCTGGTATGGACACACACACGTCCATGGGCATGATGATGGCGGTGGGAGAGGGTGGTTGGTGCAGAAGAAGCGACGCAGTTTAGGGTCGAACCCCAGAATAAATACAATACCGCTGCCTCTCGAGCAGAGCGAGCTAACGCCGCAGAGAGCACAGTACAGTGCGCCACCTAGTGGACCGGCAGGAGCGTGTCCCGCCTGCGTCTGTATGCCCCAGGGATACACTGACTTTATTAGAGTGACAAGAGTTATCCAGTGCATCTTAGCACATAAATATAAAAAATATCCTTCCCCCACTCATTCTCTCTCCCCTTTCCCTCTACTGTTTTACTGCTCAGTCAATGTCTCCTGGGACCTACATCCCCAAATCTGCTGATGCTGACAGCAGCCTAACGATATTAGCGATGCGCCTTTCCTTTAAGGAATTATTCTCTGTGGTTCGCAAGACCCAAACTATTTAAATAATGAAGCCACTTTCGTCCCACCCCCAAAAGTGGAAAATTAACAGTCTAAATGCTGACTGATTGCGTTAGCTGTGAATAGTTCTGCATTTCTACAAAAAACTGACGATACCAGAGTTAACCTGGCAACTAATGAGGGGCTTATGACCGCCTGCGTCATGAATACTGCCAAGAGATTTTCAAATGAAAACTGAAAATACCGAAGTCACTTAAATGGTGAATAAAGTGAGCAATTAGGCGAGCTTAAAGCGGAATATTTGAGCCGCGGAACATTGCGTCTTGTTCCCCCACACAGGGCCCAGACTGCTTACCCTCTCTCTGTACTGTTGCGTAAAGCTTGGCTTGTCCTCAGTCCCGCGGCCATTCAGTAGCAGCCATCCCCTTCCCCCCTGATCCCCAGATCTCAGTAAACTGGTACAGTGTTGTTGAACATATCTATGATGAGCAGTAAGCCCTTGTGGTGCATCGGCGTTTAGCAGTTTTGACGGTAGCCGTGACAGGCTAGCCCGGCCTAATGCATCAACCTTCAATTTGAACTTACCTTACGAGGAGGTCTGTTTTTCGCCGTGCGAATGCACTTACATCTCATCTTCAAAATGTGCATTAATGGACTGCCCCCCTCCCCTTACCCCCCACCCAAAAAGAAAAATGACAGGAAAGTATAACTGTGCTGCTTACATGATTGCCAACACTTGCTGAGCGGCACACTGTGACATCCCGATATGACCACTGTTTGGTCCGCCTCCCCCAGCACTGGCCAAAAGGAGAAGGGTGTACCAGACAGTCCAGTGCAACGGCATGGGGCGTGTCTCTGGAAGGAAGGCTCGTTTTAGGAGGCGTGACACAAATGACTGACAGCAGATGAAAGCCAACCAGGGCGCAGCTGTCCGATGTCACAGGCTCGCTGTTCTGCACACAGGTACATGGAGGACAGTGTTTAGGATCTCTGTTTTAAAGGGTAGCCCAAATCACCTGCCGACAAGCTGTGTGTTTTTCTTCATTCCCTTTTGACCCCCCCCCCCCCCCATTCCCACCCCCCCATCTCACAGTAATCACAGTACAGAGCCGTTTGCTGAGGCTCTGTACTGACACAGCCTCGGGTCCGGCAACACCAATTACAGCACAACAGTAAATTAGCAAATGCCAACATTTAGATAAAGCTAATTATAAAATGCTAATAACATAACATTGACAATAATGATCAAATAAAAAACAAAAATGAAATAACATAAAAAGAATAAAAATAATAATTGACTAGCTTGATGATTTTGTCATGTGACACATATTTTTTTGATTATTGCTTGTTGAATATGCTGCCTTATTTGTTGCATGTGTCCAGTGATCATTGGTGCTACATGATGCTGTTAAAATGAGTGAATAATGAGACCATCATCATTCATCTTATTTTTCCTTTTCCCAAATTTTAAAACTGCCTGTCATTTTCTTGTCTTCGTCAAATAAACCAACCAATCAGAAGCCTTGCTTACAATGTTTTTGGAGAACACACAAATGCCACATTGCCTTCTGAAAATGTACTTACAGAATGTCGCTAATAAGTAAAGTAATACAATTCAAAAACACCACCAATCGTTCCATTGGCTGTTCATTTTTGGCATATCTTAACTCTTAGATGCTTCTTAAGAACTGTCTGAAGGAAATGTAGCACGTAAACTTGTTTGCCAGCTCGTCTCCAAGATTTCACGTGTTGTTTATATAGTGTATGATCTTTACTATTTTTATCCTGCTTTGTCCAAACCACCTGGAATTATACTATAAGCTGACTAAAGTCAAATGATTGACCTCAGAAATCCCCCCCCCCCCCCAACACAATAGTAAAAACAGCTGCTCCGACCGCAGATTGTCGATACACTAACACAGAATACTCTGTATTCTTAACATAGAAAGTTCAACTCTACTGCTGTTAAATCTTGAAAATGTTCTAATTTACTAGCTCATATAAGTATTCAGACTGTAGCTTTGCTGGAGACAGAACATAAAAACAGCGAGCACGGTAACAGATAGCACTGGCAACTCAACCCATATTAAGGAAGCAGTGTAGATGGAAGGAATGCGGAATGTGACCAGCCTAGTTTGGTCAGTTTAGTTTGTATATTCAGCATCTGTGCTGAGTGTCCAATCAGAGGGCAGAACAAAGGATGGCGGAGGGTGTCGGACAGCGAAGGCCAATCAGATGAAGCCAAGGCCCTCGGCCAGACTGCCCTACAGCTGATCTCAGGCTGAACTGCTTTAGCGCAGACCTGGTTTTTCTGACCTCAAGCAGCTCTGTGACTTGGTTACTGCACTCAGAGGCACGTAGTGTGCTCGACCATCTGGCATGCATGATTTGGGGTTGAGAATATGATTGGACCGTTTGGTCACATGAGCGCTGGGTACTCTCTCTGTGTGACCCGCTAAATAAAAGCAAATGGCTTCTCCCTCATAGTCCTTGTGCCATGATAACTCTGCTCTGCGTCTTCCCCTCTTTAAAAAAAAAAACATTTTTGCACTTTGTTCGTCAGCGATTTCCGTCATCAGATTTTAAAACTTTTTTTGTTTTGTATTGTAGGCTACACATGTACGCACTCCCACACACAATAATCAAAAGCAAACACGCATACTTCATATATATAGCAAAATCAGAAGCAAACAAACTAACAAACAAACAAACAAAAAATAGACAACTAAAACAGGGATTTATCCAATCTAACGGCCGTAAAGGCACAATTATTGCTACCTATCAGCCAGACAAACAGCTCCAGTCAAAGGTTTTGCCATGTTGGTGGCATACTGTAGTATGAGAGAATGCGGCGGATAGCATACAGTAATGTGTATCCACTCTGCGATGTGCAGTGACTGTTAATCAGTTAGCATTCTGCAAGCAGCTGCCCTGTTGGCCGGACCACAGAAGTATCTTTGGTAGATGTACAGACGACGACAAAAATACAATTAAAGGAGGTGGCTGCTGCTTGTGGGAGAGGAGACATAAGTGTGACATGGACCTGGATAAATCCCTGTTTCAGCCCTTTTCCCTCCTGCTTTCCATAAATACTAGGCCTCACTGGATTCACAGAGCTAAAAAAAGAAGAAAAAAGTATAACTTTCTTTCGATAACAAAATAATATTTAACTTCTGTTAAAATATACATGGGACTGTCAATATATTAGGAAACAAAACTACTTTGTACAAAAGTATAGTGTTACTACTGTTATAATAATGATTCATAATAGTATTATTTCCACATTGAAGCCCCTCCCCACAATTATTATTTATATATACAATGGGGAAAAGCCCACCAATTTCTCTCTGTTTTATTCTATTGTACACTCTTTCTTTTTACTCTGTTTTAATAAAAATAAACCAAGACATTTTGCTTAAAAAAAATTTAACAAGCAAAAATAAATTCACAGCTTAGGGAAAAAAAGGCTGGTAACATTTTTTGTTTTAAAAATGTCTCTTTACATTGCACATCTAGCTAGACCGAACCTATGGGTTCAAGTGAATGCTTTCGAGAGATTGACCATCAACGCGTCTCCACCAGCTACTGCTAGGTCATATAACATAACTCCATTTTATTTGAATTCTTATAAAACTTGCAAATGAATAATTCTACAGCATAACTTACAACTACTAACCCAGAACCTAATTCCTACGGAAGAACAGTCAAAGCTTTTCTAAGTGAGCCAGCATACTAAGGACTTTTCCAGTGAAACTGCAACATCTGGACCACTTACACTGTAACGTGTTTTAAGAGGGCTGTTCTTTCCTAAATTACTCATCTTCAAATTCCTTATCATATCTTGCTCTGTGGACAAATTCATGAGAATCTTTCTTAATTTAATTACAGGTTTCCACCCAAAATGCCAGAATACTGGTTGAGCGGCCACAACCTCACTGTGGGCAGAGCAAGTAAAATGACAGCATGGTAAGGGTTAACACTGATATGCTGGGGAAATGGCCGATCTCACATTAAGCTCTTCTGTCATACATCTTATTGCCAGATCAGATCAGACCTGTCTCACATCATTCTTCCCTCCGAGATAAAACACAATTAATTAGAAAATAAAGGCATCTTCTCCCTCATGTTTTATGCTGTCCCGTGTAGACCTTCAGTAGAAGCCTAGCGCACGTCGACTTTCTTTCACGCCGGTTTTTATGTTGGTTTTTCATGCGGCTTTTAGTTTTTTGTTGTGGCGAACAAAAAAAATAAACCTGAAATTATAAGAAATTCCAGACAACAAAAAAAGGAAACAAAATGTCCTCTGGCTTTGCATATAAAAATAAAAATGTAACAAAAAATAGAGGAGAAAAAAAATTGAACACAGGAGGAGAGGAGACTCCAGGGGGCGTGTCCTGGAGCAGTCCATGGTGTGCGCTTGCTGCAAGGGGGAGGGGTTTGCATGAGAGAAGCTGGATTCATGTCGGGATGGGGCAGCCCTCCATCGCTCGCTCACGCTATCGTCTTCTCGAGTCCCCGGCGGGGGGGGGGGAGGTTGGGGAAGGAGGGGGAGGGGGGGAGGAGGACGGGGCCCAGGGCACAGCCCCAGTGTGGGGCCCCTCTCCCTCAGTTTCACTGGTTAACGGTTGTCCCGCCCAGCCAGCTGAACTTGCAGGCAAACCATCGCCTGAGGGGACAAAAGTATTCGTAATGGAACTGCTCGAACTCGGGCGTCTGGCGGATATCGCGTAGAAACGCCACGTCAATGTCGGACTCGGTCAGAACGATCAGGAGGAGGAGCAACACAAAGAGGAGTCCCACGGTCACAAGGAGCAGACGGAGCACGCTTAAAACAAACTTATTCACCTGTTCCGCTTCGGAGCGGGCGCCGGCCCCCCCCCTGCCGTCAGCCCCCGGCTCGCCGCCGCCCCCGGCGGGGGTCCCCGCCTCCAACTCCTCCTCGATGCTGCAGGGGGCGCCGTTGTTCTGGCGCGCCAGGGCCAGCTCCAGGCCGCCGTGCTCGGCCACGGGGGTGGGCAGCACGCTGTCCGACGGGCTGTAGGCCTCGTCCGAGATCACGGAGGGCCCCTCGGCGCCGTCCGGCATCGCGCTGCGCGAGCGCGGCAGGAAGGAGTCGCCGTGGGAGACGGAGCGCACCGGCGTGGAGTGGGCGCTGTCCCGCAAGGACTCCAGACCTGCCCCGGGGAAAGGGGGGGGGGGGGGGGGGGGGCGGAGAGAGGAATTCAGCCATTATACATTCATACAGCCTTACATTACAATAAACATGTACATAATCACAGTGGGTTTCCTCGGGGTACTCTGGTTTCCTTCCACAGTGCAAAGTCATGCAGGTTAGCCTAACCAGAGAGCCTAAATTTCCCATAGTCCCACATGGTGTATGGGCCCTGTGATGGATTGGCCACCAGTCCACAGTGTATTATTGCTTCTCACCCAATGCATGCTGGGACAGACTCCAGCCACCCCATGACCCTGACCAGGTATACACAGTTTGGAAAGTGGATGATGGGTGGATGAATAATAACAGTCCCTTACTGGCTCTCCCTGCATCTGAAGCTGTAACTGCAAGGGGACGCAATGTCTGAGGGTGCTGTCTGTGGTCTACGGCTTGTTCAGTTGGTCAGTTGCGCTCTGGATAGATTTTATAATTAGTGGGAACAACCAATCTCCAGCATGAAACACCTTCCTTTAGAACAATAACAGAAGCTGTTTGCCTCCCTCCTTCAAAGCACCCCCACTGATTATAGCCAAACTAAAATGGAGGCAGCGGGTATTGGAATGTCTCATTTTTCAATAACACATACTACTGAGACGTAGTGAGGGGAGAGCCTTAAGGCACAAAAAGGCCTAGAAAAACATTTTTAAAAATCGCAATTTTCTGCAGTAACTTCACAATTACTCTGAGGAATAAATCCTCCAAGAAAATATACTGAGCGCAGTTTGTGCAGCATATTGCTGCGTACGCTATCTGATCATACTCATAACAGAGTCACCTATTCAGTACTGGAGCAAATCAAGTCACTGCATAACCATGCCAAAATACTTAACAAGCATGGTTAATGACAGGTCAAAAGCCAATGACATCAGATCTTTTGGGAGTATCATCCCTGCTGCAGGAGAGACAGAGGGGTGTGAATTATATTGAGTAGTGTGACTGTATGGACACGGCAGGCTGAATTATATTAAGTAGTGTGATTGTAGGGACACAGCAGGCTGAATTATATTGAGTAGTGTGATTATAGGGACACAGCAGGCTGAATTATATTGAGTAGTGTGATTGTAGGGACACAGCAGGCTGAATTATATTGAGTAGTGTGATTGTAGGGACACGGCAGGCTGAATTATATTAAGTAGTGTGATTATAGGGACACAGTAGGCTGAATTATATTGAGTAGTGTGATTGTAGGGACACAGCAGGCTGAATTATATTGAGTAGTGTGATTATAGGGACACAGTAGGCTGAATTATATTGAGTAGTGTGATTATAGGGACACAGCAGGCTGAATTATATTGAGTAGTGTGATTGTAGGGACACAGCAGGCTGAATTATATTGAGTAGTGTGATTGTAGGGACACAGCAGGCTGAATTATATTGAGTAGTGTGATTATAGGGACACAGCAGGCTGAATTATATTGAGTAGTGTGATTGTAGGGACACAGCAGGCTGAATTATATTGAGTAGTGTGATTGTAGGGACACAGCAGGCTGAATTATATTGAGTCGTGTGATTGTAGGGACACAGCAGGCTGAATTATATTGAGTAGTGTGATTGTAGGGACACAGCAGGCTGAATTATATTGAGTAGTGTGATTATAGGGACACAGCAGGCTGAATTATATTGAGTAGTGTGATTGTAGGGACACAGCAGGCTGAATTATATTGAGTCGTGTGATTGTAGGGACACAGCAGGCTGAATTATATTGAGTAGTGTGATTGTAGGGACACAGCAGGCTGAATTATATTGAGTAGTGTGATTGTAGGGACACAGCAGGCAGAATTATATTGAGTAGTGTGATTGTAGGGACACAGCAGGCAGAATTATATTGAGTAGTGTGATTATAGGGAAAGGGGGGGGGGGGTGCCCTGGTTGCCACATTTGAGCCAGGTCAGCCAGGTCAGCCAGAGAAGCGAAGCGGAAGGACGCAGAGGAGGCCGTCCTGAGGGACACGACTCTCCATTAAGTGCTGACACAGTTCCATTACACCTCGCGTTCTGAAGGGAGAGGATTCATTTTACACCTCTTGATGATGTGACAGTTTTTAATACCCGTGCTTACACTGTGTTTTTTGTACACAACCGAAATAAATCCCCATCAAAGAAAGAGCCTGGGAGAACAAGATTAAATCCTGCTTGGCACGGTCACATCTCGCCTTCTGACTGCAAGTTTGGATTTGAGCGGGCGACAGGGGGGAGGGGGGGAGGGGATATGAATAAAGAAGCGGTAGTCAGCAGTACTCCTCAGGCACACTTTCAAAGGCAATTTTTATGCCTCATACAGAGTGCAATTCAACAGGAGGCATACTTATCAGAAAAATACTCATTTCACAACAGATACAAATCACCGTAAGATCTGAGAAACCAGAAGTCATCCCCCCCCCCTCCCCCCCACCATTTTCGGTGCGGTGGTCTCACCCTCCATGATGGATATGTGCACGGCTCTCCGGCGGGTGCGGGGGACGCTGGTCAGGCGGGGGCCGTGGGTGATGGAGGGGCAGCTCCTGCTGGGCACCAGGCCGGCCCTGCGGAGGGGACACACACACACACACACACGCGCAGCAAGCGGCTGCTCAGCAGAAAAGAGCACGGGTGTAAGCATCACGCCGCGGCCACGCGCTGTCCTTACGGGCCAGCGCCGGGCTCCAAGCGAACGTTACGGCTCCCGCTCTCACCTGTGTATTTCGGGGGGGTCCCTCTTGATTTTCGCGCTCTGCTCCATCACTTCTTTCGCGACTCGGCCACTGTAAGAGAATCGAGACACAAATTTCATCAGCAAAACAGTTGAGATTCTCCTCAAACTCATGGTACACATGAAACTCTACACTCACAGCTCAGACGCGCAGTCATCGAGAGAGGAGAGAAAAACCTCACAGAACTAACAGCTGCCTAGCAGAGTTGTGGCACTTTCAGCTCAATGTGAGAGAAGACAGCAAAACTTCAGTAAACAAGCAGTTATCAAACTCATTAAGATAACACACAGACAGGGAAACACCATCTGTGAGGTAACACACAGACAGGGAAACACCATCTGTGAGGTAACACACAGACAGGGAAACATCATCTGTGAGGTAACACACAGACAAGGGAACACGACCTGTGTGATAACAGGCCTTTGCACTTTAGTTCAAGTACCGTACAAAAACAGACCATAGTCTCCAAACCCACTGATTCAGATAACTCTGCCTAACACAGAGACAATGCACCTCCTTTTAGATAATTCACAGACAAATCAGAATCTCTACACTGAGCTCTGGTCAGACACACCAGCAGCTGGCCAGCTCAGAGAAACAGCTTTAATGCCACAGAGTGCACCTGAGGAGAGATCACCACAGTCCATAGAAACTCAGATCAGATTAACCTTCTGAACCCCAACTCTCAAATTCAATCACCGTCCTCCGGGAAAGACTGCAGCTCACCACAAACCAAGTGGCCGTAGAGTAATTTCAGTAAAAAACAGCCCTCCACAATACTCAAAATCCTAGCCGCTGCATTCATGAGAATGCAGTATAATTTCACGTGCAGATATATTGTACAAAATATTTGACGAAACATAAAATTTAACACAATTTACACCTCCCAAACAGTCACCAACTGTGTCTCACAAATTATTGCATGTTGCCATCCCAAGCAACACTGCAGCACAAGTTCAAGCACCAGCAATGGACATGCCCAGGAGCACATGACCGTTTTCCAAACTACACGCCACACGGAACAACAAGAGAGCTCAGTTGCAGGTGACCTGTATCTTCATGACCAGCAGTCTGTGGGCACCTGATGCATTTCTGAGAAGAGCCAAAACAGCTAAAGACTCTTTAATACAAGTAGCAAGGCAATGTGAACACAGCAGATCTGTTCTTCAAACTGGATATTTAAAATTTTAACAGTGCTTCTTTTGGAAGGGCATAAAAATTTGCTGTTTTTCCTTGTTTGGTTTCTCGTTCTTCCATTGTAAAATATGTGCTGCAATCTCTACTTACTGTCATTACTTACCTGTATCGGAACCGACTCCCCTTAAAGAAGAGGTTACTGCTGGACACCGTCCGCACCTGACTGGACTTCTCCAGCCTGTGAACACGGTGAGACAGAGAGGGACAGAGATGGAGAAAAAAAGAGAAAAAGAGGAATAAATCACAACCCAGCACTCCCAAAGCTGTTCCACAGTTACCACACCAGAGAGTGTGCATAACTGGGGAGGGATGAAGGGATTGCCCTGCGGCAAACAGACACCCCCCCCCCCACACACACACACACACACACCCCCTGCCCTGAGTCTGCACTCCCACCCCCATGACATACCGGGAGCATTCAAACCCTCAGCCAGTCACTTTACTCCAGCGTATTAGCCAATCACGGCCTCCCTTTCCCAAGTCTGCAGGGCTGTCTGCCACAGTTCTATGAATAACCCAGCTCCTCGCATTCATCTAGCCCATCTAGCTCAAGTGATTTAATAAACAGTGATATTTTCATATTGATTAGAATCGAGTTCTGTGAAGAGACCAGCGAAAGGCCACATCGCTCCCGGTTTTATGGCAGAACCCCCCAGAAAGGAAAGATAGAAGTAATAAATCTAGCTGGAGGAGATAAAATCTGTAATTACCCACAAGTCCCTGTCTTCTTTTATTTCTCAGTGCTACTCTGCCTTGAGTGAAACATTTTCAATGCAGAAATATTAACAGAAATAATACAAGATTAGAAATATAAACACACCATACATCATATGGGGGGGACTGGTGTGGGGACTTGCCAAAAATGAACCTTACCTACAACAATGTGCTATGGTGTGTGTGTGTGTATGAGTGTGTTTGAGAAGGGATATGTGATATATAACATGTATCACAAGACACTAACATCTAAATTGCCTGAGGGGCTGGTCTGGCCCAGCATACAGTAAGTAAGGGTAAGTAAGAGTGTAATGAGGCATGTATCACAGCTAAAGTGCCAGACTCACTTGTAGAAAGCCTGGTTCTCTACGCCACACTTCCACAGGTGCTTGCAGGCCTCTGGCGTCGGAGCGAAGTACGTCAGGATGATCTTTCTGTCCTGCGTGCGGAGGAAATCCAGAGCAGGGCTTACAGCACAGCAACCAACCCTGTGCCTGGAGATCTACCTTCCTGTACCGTCACTACAACCCTAACAAAGCACACCTCATTCAACAGCTGGAGATTTCATTGAGTAGAATCAGGTGTGTAAAATTAGGGTTGAAATGAAAACCTATGGGATGATCTCCAGGAACTGGGCTGGTTGGTCGGATTTGTCTCAGTCAGAGAGCGCAACCAATGGCTGTCCCGAGCAGGCAAACCCACTATCAAAGTGGAGGTGTGGTGCAGGCGGTAGGGAACTGGACATGTCAACATGGTCCTACTGAAGTTCTGATGACAGATGAGTTGCTGTTTCAAAAAATATCTGGTACGAATTTTTTGGCGGGGTTGGAATGTGCAGAATCATACGAGTGTATGAGTGCATATGAATACAAAATACAAATTTTCCCCACTACATACAATATGTAAAAATGTAAATAATAAGATGCACACTTCTATACATATGTAGTTAAGCAGCCCAAAAAAATTCAACGTGTGGCTATAGTACATTCAAATAATAAATAATGAAAAAAAGATGGTTTTCACAGCTCCATGTGTGATTCCACAATTTAAAATATATATATTTTTTTATTTAAGCTCTCACCTCTTTCTGATTTGCATATATATGAAATGTCTTTCCTTCAAACTTGAGTTTGGTCACCTCAGTCCTGCCCGCAAAGAAGAGAGAATTACAGCTCCCACAAGGCATCACCCTCTGGGATTAAGTCTTTAAATATTAATCAGAAATAAGACGGACAGCGATGCAGCTCTGGAGGTGGGGAGATGTTGTACATGATCCACCATGTTTAGTGGTAAATCAACATTGGCAAGTGTGTGAGAAACAATATCAGCACCATGTGCGGTTAACCATTTTCATTGACCTAGGACAGCTTTCCATAAATTTATTTAATATTTACATTCATTTTGGTGAAAAAAATGTTATTGGCTGCATATATACTGCAGATGATGCAAATTGAGACATGAGTATAAAAGAAGGTCTGAGAAGAATTGTCTGCATGCCTGTTTGCGTGTGCGTGTGTGTTTGTGTGCAAGATTTTAGCTGGAGTAAGCAGTGAGTCAATTGTACATGGGCAGCATTGCCATTACCAGTTACAGAAGTGCAGGATTGGTTACACTGTAGCCCTGTGCAGTCTGGCTACGTGCGGCGCAAATGGGGCCGTGGCTAACAGAAAGCGTTCCGGTGCACCCCTCACCATTTAAGGAAGTGGACCCTCTTGTTCCCCTGCAGCACGACGAAGCCGAACGGTGTGAAGGCCAGGAAAGCCGGGTTCCCAGACACGTCCTGAGGGAGAGACAGCGAGAGACAGGCGGGCGGAAAGCCATCGGACAGTCAGAGCGTGCCACAGGACCCAGGAGCCTCACAATGACGCAACGCACAGACCTCCTTCACCAGTCAAGCGTCTGGCCTCATCGCCCAGGGAGAACCGTGCTCTAAACTGAGATAATGTATGCAACCAAGGCTGAGCGTTCAAACGTAGCAGGTCATTCACCCACTCAATCAGTTCATCATACAGTCCATGAGGGTGTTACATAAGGGCAAACTAGTAACAATCAACAAACAAATGTACAACCTACATTTACAGGCCATTCTCTCATTTCAATACAGGTGTATTATCTGACAAATTTAGGACTGGCTGGACAAGGCAGGCCCAACACACAGGTCATTCTATTAGGTGGGACCTGAATAGCATTTGTGAAGATTCACTGATCTTGACATCACCTTGCCAATTAAGCTGGTCTGCATCAGTCAACATCTGGGCCACCTGTTCAAGCCGAACCTGAATATGTTTAACATTTTACCGACAAACCTTGCATGGGTGAGGATCCACTCCATACGTCTCCAGCATCTGTGCTTTTTGCAGGAAATTCAACTCGGACGTTTCGGGAGTCTGTCCTCTGGGAAAAAACAAGCATTTATTACACTGGTGTATTTGAAAACATATATGTAAAAATACCCATTTCGCCATGTGTGGCATTATTATTAATTTCTTACAATTTTTGGGGGACAGAAAGGCAATTTTGGGTTTTTGGTTTTCATAGCATAAATTGCAAAATGCATCTTTTCAGTTAAAACATTTGAGCAAAAATGTGTGTTTCCTTGGGGATTGTAGATAATTACCAGCCAGTTGGCTTGAGCGCCTTTTGAAATGAATGCTGCAGAGAAATTTAGGATCTTATTTAATCAGCTGTAGCATCACGGTCTCTGCTGTTCGGCTGCAGGGGACGTCAGGTTCCCTTGCATTTGCGATAGATGGGAGAAGCCAAAGGCTCCACACGTGTAATTTACTCAAAGCATTTGCAGATACCGATGATGCAAAACTGGAGATATCCTGCAGGCTAAGTCTTAGCCATCCAAATGTATATTTTCCCATTCAGACGCATTTTCACCGTTGCGTTCGTGACTGGATTTTAAAAGAGCCTTCAGAAAGGAGTAAAGGATAGTGTTATCACCACAAGAGGGCAGCAGAGGATCAGGGCTGTGATGTGAACGCTTGGCAAAGTCCTGGCGCTATTTTGTTCAAACGGCCAGCCAACCTGGCAGCTGTGACCCTGTGTCTGGGTTTAGCACAGGTTTTTCAGCAGCAGGCGTTGTCCCCGCCCAGTTTAAGAACAGGCACTGTGCATAGCTCAGTCCACTGAGCTCAATATCACCTGGATGGCCCAACCCTGGACACTGATGATTAGACACTCAGCTCCATATAATATAATGAATGTATCTGCACAGCACAAGGAAACCTTTAGGACCTCCTGTCGTGTTTTGATGAACTACAAACTGATGGCAATACCACATGTACGGTGCTGTACCAGTCTGTTCTATCAAGTGTTTGTGCTGAGGCCAGTGGTCATGCAGCCGAATTAAGACATTTTCTGAATCTCTCATGTAGGCAGTGTCACGTAAAAATAAAACACGACCAATATTTTCTTCTTTTTTCATATTTTTACAGGACAGAATGACACCGTGTTTGGAGTCTCCAGATCAGCATTTTATTCAAAGCAGAGGTCAAAATCTCCATCAGCCTGCTATGAATTGTTTTTTGCCACAGGAAAGCCCGGCAGATGGGGACCATAGATGGGGAATAATCAGGAGTCTCATTCAAGCCTTCAGAAGCAACGGCAAAGCCAACAGAGCAGCCAGGCCTCCATTAAGCACAACTGCCACAACGGACTCGACGCAGCTGGTCATTAGGGAACAAATGTTTTGAAGGCGGCATAATTATCATTGTGATCAGTCAAGAGAAAAGGGGTGTGAGAGAGAAACAGAGGAGGGAGGGGGGGAGAGAGAGAGGAGGGAGGGAGGCAGGGAGGGAGAAAGAACATGTTAATAATATCGTAGTCAAGATTTGACTAAGCAATTTCTTGTTTTGCATTTGTTTTTCATCATTTGTTGTTATGCTTTAGGGCAGTTGGGCAGTTACTGTATGTCTCGCAAATAAAGTACCTGAACTGACTTTAAATGAGTCAGTTATTGTCCATTAGGTTACTGTAACCATTCATTCACTACTGCATTCAATGTGTGACAGTGTAGAGCCCTGCCTAAACAACATGTCTGAATCAGAATCTGAGAGAAAAGGGGAGAGGGAGGGAAATAGAGGAAAAAAAGGGAGAGGGGGGGCAGAGAGAGGGGGAGAGAGGGAGGAGGGAAAGACCGAGAGACTCACGCACTCCCTGTTCGGCTGGCGCGTGATGAGGGGGACGCGGGGTCAGCTCTTGGAGCGAGGCCGGGAAAGCTACGCTAATGAGGGCGCTGATAAACGAGGTACGCGAGAGGGAGAACGCGCTAGGGCAACGCGCTAGCGCCGAAGTGGGAGGGGCTCCGCTGCTCCCCAGAGCACCTGTTAGACCACGCCATTGGCTAGCGCCACCTGTGCCCGTGTGCCAGAGTCTAGACTGCTGCTGTGCGTCACACGCTGGCTTCAGACAGGAGCGATATTCTGCGTCTGCAGCGTACAGAGGTACACATTCTGCAGCAGCGACTTGACTTCAATTTCAGGGGGTTTTCTACTGCGTGTCTGGTTCTATCTTCATGAAACAAAGAAGAAGCAGTGTTGTATAAAAGGGCTGATAAAATTATGTGCTATTACGAGCTAATTTGGGTCAGGGGAGGATTTCTGGTGGTGGAAGAGGGGTTTCCAAAATGCACGTGCGTGTGTGAAATTAGCGAGGTGCAGAAGGAGCGCATCACCACCGCAGGAAGGGGCGTGGCCTCACATCAGCTCGGTCTTGTGTATTTCAGCGATCCTCCGCTCCAGCTTTTCCGAGTGCTTGGGGAAGAACTGGAACTTGGAGCTGTAACCCTCGGGGTGCTTCCCGGGGTCGTAGTCGCCGATCTCCGCTGGGGAGGGGACCAGGAGAGCCGGGGGGGAACACAGAGACAATCCTCAATTAACCCCAATTTATTTAAAAATGAATAAAAATACAAATAAGAGGCTGTTTTTGAGTCCAAACAAAATGGTGCTACTAACATTAAAGTCAAACAAATAAAAATGTCCTTGTTTGTAGGTGTCCGCTCCCAAACTCACCCTACAGAACAGGGCATGAACTACCGCCCACAATCTCGATCTGGTGTCACAATCACTCTGATGGGGAATGTGAGCATCGCTCTGATGGGGAATGTGAGCATCGCTGTGATGGGGAATGTGAGCATCGCTGTGATGGGGAATGTGAGCATCGCTGTGATGGGGAATGTGAGCATCACTGTGATGGGGAATGTGAGCAGCGCTCTGATGGGGAATGTGAGCATCGCTCTGATGGGGAATGTGAGCATCGCTCTGATGGGGAATGTGAGCATCGCTCTGATGGGGAATGTGAGCATCGCTCTGATGGGGAATGTGAGCATCGCTCTGATGGGGAATGTGAGCAGCACTCTGATGGGGAATGTGAGCATCGCTCTGATGGGGAATGTGAGCATCGCTCTGATGGGGAATGTGAGCAGCGCTCTGATGGGGAATGTGAGCATCGCTCTGATGGGGAATGTGAGCAGCGCTCTGATGGGGAATGTGAGCATCGCTCTGATGGGGAATGTGAGCATCGCTCTGATGGGGAATGTGAGCATCACTGTGATGGGGAATGTGAGCATCACTGTGATGGGGAATGTGAGCATCGCTCTGATGGGGAATGTGAGCATCACTGTGATGGGGAATGTGAGCATCACTGTGATGGGGAATGTGAGCATCGCTCTGATGGGGAATGTGAGCATCACTGTGATGGGGAATGTGAGCATCGCTCTGATGGGGAATGTGAGCAGTGACGTGAGGCCATGCACACATGCGTGAGCTGCACAGGCCCGTTCACAGAGCTGAATGGCGTTAGCGCCCGCTTGAGTGGAGCCCTCGTGGTGAACTGGCCCGGGGCTGTTTGCCAGCGCTTTCATGCTGCATTGGGGCTCACGAGGCATCCCTGACGGTTACTGCCTCCAGCGAGGCGACAAAGGGGCGCGTCTTTAATTCGGCTGAGTCGGCAGAACGCTAATGAACTGCGGCTACCGACAGCAGAGTGGGGCTCTGTGAAGGTGTGGGGCTCCCGTTAAATGTCAGCGACTACGCTCCTGTGAACCAATCAAAAGGCTTTGCTTTCCTTCGCAAAATGCTGTGATTGCTTTGATTAAGTCTGTCATTGGTCACGCAAGCTCCGCCTATTTCTCGGTATCCGGGCTAGTGCACACCACACATAGATCGTTAGTCTGGCCTAACAGAGCGTAATATCACATAACACCATATATGCGCGTACACACACACACACACGCACACACACACACACACACACAGACAGGCACACACACACTCGAACACTACCATTTCTCTCGCTTCATCAAGTTTGATCATTGTGACAGTCACAGCGGATGGGAATTCTTTTAAGAGGGTGCATGGAGGAGAGGAGCAGTCAGTGGTATGCTGCAGTCCCCTTTCACTGCTGCAGTAGGCACGCAGTAAGTACTGGGTAATGAGACTGTCCGTTAAACTCAGCCCATCAGTCCCCGTTACCTTGCAGGATGAAGGCGGCCAACATGGCGGCGTCCGACGTCTTGCACAGGAGCCGGCCGTGGTACAGGTCTCTCTTGATCTGCAGGAAGACTAGATATCTGCAGCAGAGAGACCAGATTACAGCGCTCCACACACACTACACTGCTGGAGGATGACTTTCAGGAGTGTGAAGGCCGAACCTATATTCAGCACACATTATGTATTAAAATATGCACCCAAGGATAAGGGCTTCTTTCCAGCACACGATTATTGTGCTAATCTAACATCCTTCTTCAATCATGCAATGACTCAGAAAAAGGTCGCACTTTAAACAGAATATATTCCTAAAGTCTTTGTGAAGCATCTGTAATCCTTCATTATTACAGAATAACATCCAAGAAATCATTTTATGTAATATAATATTTCTGTGCAGAATCATCTGGGTTCACCCAATGGGGAGGTGAAATCATGTGTTGCATCACACGAAAACAGCATTTTGCTTAACGTGTTACGCAAATTATTCATAAAGACTTTTGTGGCATGTGAAGACGAAGTGAAGATGTTAAACATAGTTTGTGAAGAGTTACAGAGAGTAAGTACACCAAGTAAAATGTAACTTAAAAACAGAACAGATTGGGGCTTAAATGTTTAATTTTGATGAGGTAATATTTGTGATGAAACGAAGGTGTTTTTGGTCAAGAAGAAAAAGATCCTAAAAGGACGACCAGTTGAAAATGGTACCCTGAGGCCTGCAGCCACTGTTCCTCCCTGGAGCCTGTCAGATAGCTGCATCTTAATTATTCTGTCTGTAGTACTGCGTGTTTTGCATTATTTAAAGATGCAAGACTCGCAATAAAGCTATTTGAATTTGTTATCAGAAAGAGACCTACCGAAGGAAACAGGAACAGAGAGCATCATAGGGAAAGAGTACAAGGAGAAAAACTAACACAGGGTCACCCGGGGTGCCAAGGGAGCCTCAAGCTCCTGTCTGTCACTGCCACCTCATTTATCACCAACTCAGTACACAAATGAACAATGCAATTAATGAGTAACACTTCCAGTCTAAGTTCCCGCATAACAGCACACTGATACAGAACACCATCAAATGTGCTCTGTCACCATTCACGTCATGAATGAAAGTACGGACTGACAAATATGATTTGTGGGCCCTGTTGTAAGGATGCAAACGCAGTCAGAAATGGCACATAAAAACAGCGACCGTTTTTCGTATCTTAAGCAATGTTAATGCAAGTGCTGCAAAGTGCAAACTAGGCAGGGTTCACTGTGTAATGATTTTCTATAAATGCTTTTTAAAATGGCAGGTTTGTGATGATACTCTGTTTTCTTTCTGTGATAAATTGATTTGTCATCTTTCCTTATTGTTCCCCTTACCTCCAAGCCAAACATCATCTTTGCACTGTCAATCCATCAAGCTTTCCCAATTTTTGTAAAGTGCAAAGAAGTCACGGTAGAGTGGCACGGGTTGCGTCTGTAGTTTAATTACCTTTCAGAAATTTCCTCATCAAAATGTTTAGTCGCAGCACAGATGAAAGCAGCACTGAGATACAAAATTAGGTTTTTTATTACCGGTGCCAATAATTTTCCCCGATGGAGGAGTTTTATAAAAGCATTATTCCCTCGGTCCCAGTGTGCAGAGGAAATTAAAGCACAAACACCATCAATGTTAGTCAATGACCACAGTCTCAGAGAACCCAGAATGAATGTTTCCTATCTGTAAATGTGTATTCCAGTTTACAGAAACGGGCATGAAAGTAACCAACATTAGTCCTTAATGTTTCCTTCTTCATTGACAAAAGCTTGACAACTGCTGACATCACATCAGGTGTTCAAGATTACACTTCCCTACAGTGTAAACAGGAGAAATATTTCACATTTTGGGAAGACTGTTAAGCTGCTTGGGCAAATGAAGCCAGTTGACCGGGACAGAAATTGCACAGCCCTTTCATGAGCAGAATGAGTTCAACATAAATGTTGTGGACCCAAGTGTTCAAGCTCTCCCAGACACCCTCCCGCCAACACCCAACACTCTCATACCCCCCAACACACAGAATATTCCCTCAGCAGGAGTAGAGAAATGGGTCTCTGCTCCGTCTGTTCCCGCCTCGCCTGCAGAGAGAGCCGCTGGACCCCACGGCGGGGGGGAGAGGTGATATTCCCCGACTTAAAAACTAGGCCATGGCTACAGGAGTTAATGGTGTGTCACTTAAGGAGCCATATGTGGCAAAAAAGCAATTACGGGCTTTCTTGTCTCCCTGGGCGACGGCGGGTAAATGGCTATTGCTGTATTCGCCAGAGTCCATTTCTGTCCCATATTTTTGCATCCTGTTATAAACGGACGCCAAAGTTTCCTGTGGATAGCGCTGGCTGGATGTCCGCTGAAAGTCAGCCAGCAGATTAAGCGCTGGAATGGTCCATTCAAAGGCAGGTTTCCCCTTCAGTGAGGGGTGAGCGGGTGTGTGTAAGCTGAGTAGCAGGAATGGTGTGTATGCTGTGAAGTAACTGTAGCCCAAAAGAGACAGTGTGTTAGCTTATGGCCACAAGCAGAGTATCACTGGATCAGACCCCGTTTCATGGCATATAAAGTAACCTCTCCAGACTGCAGTGCTACAGGCCACAGGTGTTTCTGAGTAACAAAGCAAGAAGGGGGGGGATCAGGTAACTTTAAGAGAAGACTGGTCTGGCCAGATGGTGACAGGTAATGGTTGGATGGGATTTGGTGTGGCCAGGTGAGGTAAGGCGAGGCTAGATGGGGTCGTGTACGGTCAAGGTTGTGACAAGTGCGATCAGGTGAGGTCAGACTGCTGCTGCTCAGACCTTCTCAGCACGTCAATCATACTCTCAGCTCCACCTCCGCTTTTAAAAAATGACAGGCTGTCGGGATGAATGGATGGCTTCCTAATGATGCAATAATGAACAGCTTTATTTTGGGTAATTCACTGCGACAGAGTGCATACTGACTTAAAAGTGCCAAAAGATCTAAAGGAAAATGGCCTTTTGAGTTCACTTGTGTTTCTGCATTACTGGGTTTTATAGGGGTAAGCAGTTGCAGTGAAAACACTTTAAAAACAAAAGACTGTGATACTTGTTTGAATTTAGTTTAGTGAAAAAACTGTGGGGAGTGGGGTAGAGAGGTAACATTGGCGCAGTTTGGTTTTACCACACCAAGTAAGTGGAGGTCAAGTGTTCTGCTGCTCTGGTTATAGCCAAGGCACTCCACCTAGCCCTGTCAATCAAATTCAATGAACCTATAGGGCCATGCTGATGACTGCAGTCTTCGCTGAAGGAGAGGCACATTATGAAAGAGATCTGCGTGTTCCCTGTGAGGAATGTGGCCGTGGAGCTACTGTAAGTAAAGCAATGCTGTGACTTTGAAAGTTCCTCTTTATGCTTTGCTCTGTATAAAGTATTTTGGGAGATATGGCTGCAGGCAATACAGGAAGACCCATTAATTTTACTATCAATATACATGACTGCTGCCTCTTACCCTACTGTGAGACAGTCAGGTGGCCCTGAATTCAGAATTGAAGATAAATAAGTACTGTGTCTATAGCTTTGGGCGTGTGCGCGCGCGTGTGTGTGTGTGTGTGTGTGACAGACATGTAGGGTGAAAGAGGGGAGCTGTCTGAGCAGGACACTGTCTTAGTGCTTCATTTTTGGGCTGCCTTGGCCCCAGTAATGGTCATTGGGAGCAGGCCTGTTTGGGACAGTACGGGGTAGTTTGTAGGGTGCGGGTGGTTTGGGTTTATGGGATGTTTGAGTGGGGATTACAGGGATGGGGGTTACACAAGGCGTGGAGTCCCTTCCAATACAGGCCCACTCCATCAGGGCCACCGACATCACTGTGCTGGTCACTCCATCTCACACGCCTCAGGGCACATGACAAACGCTGATAACCTGCTGTACTGCCGGAGAGGCTGGCCAATCAGAGCTCGGCCAGCCAACAGCTAGACATTTGAATAATGGGAAATGGCTCCCGCTCCAGTTCCTGGCACGCAGGCCCATTCTAAGCCTCTTCATATTCTTTTTCTCTCAGGTGCAGAAGTCCCCTATAGCGCAAACCTCATTTTCCTCAACAGTGGGGAAGAATTTCAAATGCAACAGAAAAGTGTTGTCTCATTGCTGCCATGTCCGCCATCAATTCGGGAGAGCATGGACAAGCACACGCTCTCCTCCAGAGCACCTTCTCACAACCGTCGCACCATCGCTCCAAAATCCATTAGCTGAGCTGCTCAATGATTGGCCGCAGGCTAGTGCACATCACGTGCATGGCAAACTGACCAGGGCAGACGCTGCTCTCTGGTGAAGCCCAACTGTAATTCTTCCTCCCGGGGAGACACAACTGCCAAAAACACAGGGGGTCTGACCGCCGAATATGACATCAGACCGGGGGGCACAGTCACACAGCAGCAGTGTCTTAACGTGATGGAACACCCGGCAGTCCGGGAAGGGGGGGGGCCCTACCTGGTGATTTCCTCTTTAAGCGCTGCAGGGTCCGGTGGGTAGAACTTGACCCTCAGACACATGGTGAAAGGTGGCTGAGCTGTGGGAAGAGTACAGGGGAGAAAGCTACAGTCAGAGCAACATGTCGCAATCAAAGCTTCTTTGATTTAATAACGCTGACAAAAAGCAGAGGGGCCCATAACAAAACGCTACACCTCACATTTTCAGCCCTGTACAATATCCACAAGAAATAATGGCACAACATTTCAAACCTCCTGGCTAAATGTTGTACTGGTTAAAGATTTAAATATTATAATTATATGCTAATGAATTCACACAATGGGCATTGGTTAGAATCACTGAGAAGAGTAATATGAGGAACGAGTACTCCCAACGAGCACTCCGCAAAGGAGGAAAGAGGTCTCATACTGCTATAGATCCCGGTATGGATTTAGCTGCTTTCTGGAACACAGCAGAACACAGACATAGCACTCACTGCACTACCTGACTGCTAGGGCAGGGCTCCCCAAGCCTTCTGAGCCCATAAACCAAGCCAACACACATCTTCTCTGGCCCGCCCCTCATTAAAATGTACAAGAAACATTCAATTATGCAATTAAAATGTCAAAACAATTGTATGTGCAGTGTGAGTAACTAGCGCATTGTTTAAGCTGACTCAAAAGCATGTCAGTGGAAAGTGTTTGATACACAATGACTTGCTTTATTAAATATGTATTGCATTTTGCCCTTGCAAGTTTAACAATCCAGTCCCAATACGTTCCTAAAGCCTTGATTAAGTGAGGAAAGCACAACGTCTTCATTACAACAGCACATCTTCATAATTCATTCATAAGCATACGTGTAGGAATTTTAGTTAGCACGTTGACTGAAGTCAAGCGCCGAGATGTATTTTGTCAGGTTTGGGAATAGCATTTTAGGCAACACATGTTATATGACAGACTACACAAGGTATGGTATTTGGAGGAATAAGGAATTCATTATTAAGACATTGGGACATGTTAATGAATGTATTACAAATGTTTTATAAAGGCTTTAGTACAACACAGTTACAGTTGTAAAATTTGTGTGTATGTTCCAGACAACCCTCTTAACATATGAAATAAATGAGCTGTGTGTATATGCGTTTTAAATGAGCACTTAATTAGTTCATTTTAAACTCATAAAGCAAACTGTCAATACAAAGCCCCGATATTCTCTCATATATACTGTTGCAGACCAAATACAGAAGAAGTAGGCTAGCCCAATATTTACTTTAGGAAACTCTTCTTCTCAGCTAGGGGGAAATATTCTGATATATATTCATCTGTTATGCATTCATTTATCATGAGTCATGCTTAATCATGAGTCAAGATCAACATTATCGTGACTTCCTTAATGCGATCACCGCACACCATTCCATAAATAGGAAAAAAAAATACTTACATTTCATTTGCTTGGCAATTGATTTTGTGAACTCTAGCCAGTGCTGAAATAAAACAAACACAAACATTGTTTGCCCCAGACGCACTCCCAATTTAGCACAGGAACTGTTATTAGAGCAGACCTAATGATCCAAGCAAGACGTTGGGTTTTACAAGAGACTGATATACATTCCCTCTGACTGATGTGTCTTTTCTGCTTTACAGTAAGAGCTGAATTTTAATGGCTTTGAGTTTGGCAATAAGGTGCTATATAAATAACATGTCTATTATTAATAACAACTGCCGAGAACAAGATAAAGACACTTGATGCTTAAAATACGACAACACAGTATGAGACTTCCATTAAAATATGTATGTGGCACTGAGTGAAACGGTTCTAAAATCTGCCCATGTTGTTGGCATAATAATTGAGCAGACACTCAAGAATGCTTTTTTTTTTTGGGTGAAAGAATAGCCACTCCACCATTCCGCATGTGCCGTGTTTCCATGGCGTCGGTCGTGTAAAGTAAAACTGCCAGCGAAACGGACGGCACATCCAGCCAGCCGGAGGGCAGCGCAGCAATCAGAGCACAGAGGGGCCTGCAGCTGCATTACGTTCTCAGCGCACTGCGCTGCTGTTTATACGGAGCTGGCTGCAGTACCTGGACGACATTCCATTAAGCCAAATATAAAGAAGGTTTGGTAAGTGGCTTTCAGTAGCAGGTGTACTTAGGGGGCCTACGAGTCCAGTCAGTGGGTTTCAGATATTACCGCACGCTAATATAGCCAACAAAAGAAGGTAAGGTGCTGAGACGGACTCATTTTTCTACAAAGCCTCATTGTAATGACTTGCCCTGTTTACACATGGCTACAATGCTAGCTAGCGACACAGTCGTATTGTTACTTCTCACTTTAGCTAGAATGATGATTTGGCCCCAGTCTATGTTTGGCCCATATCCAACCTAACTGCAATGCATTTTGTCCAAACCTGAGTAGCGAACTGAAGAGTTACCTTTTATTATACTCTGACAACATTGTGTAATTTCAGTGCTGCTGAAAATAACAACATACTTTATATTGCTGGAATAAGGCAAAGAACAGCTGAACTAGTGGCTTGTTTAAGGTCAAATTACACAAGAGAAAGATTGGATCTGGGTCTAAGGCAATGCTAGTGAATGACTTTGTGCTTGTTGTCATTACAGCTGGAGGGCATGAGTGCTCTGTTTTTAGCGCCTCACTTCATGTTTATGCATGCGGCTTCAGCGGGACGCTCCCCCCTGGGCTCCGGGACAGGGGAAACTTGAAGGAAAGACTTTTAGGAGAGAGCAGTGACAGGCTCTTTTCTGACATCTGAACATCCATCAGGAATATATGAGGCAGGTGCAGTGAACCGGAGTGTGTGTGTGTGTGTGTGTGTGTGTGTGTGCATTTGTGTGTGTGTGTGTGTGTTCATGTGTGTGGGTGTTCACGTGGGAGCGTGTGTGTCTGTACGTTTTTTGGAATGTGGATTTCACTGGCTTATCACCCATTTGTTTCCACGGGGACTGTCAGATGTTAATGGGTTGGGTGGGGGGACGCTTGTTGAGTGTATCACTGGTGTCCTGCATCTGCATCATGGAGGTCAGCTCCAGTCCCAACTCAGGACCTCTGATTGCAAACAGCAGCCGCTACTTAGAGCTTCCTTTTGCTGTTGTGGCTTACACAGCCAGCTACATTATAGGATACATTTCCACAGTCAAATTAGCTAAAAAAAATAAATAAATAACTCCAACTACTTCACATCATCCCGATCATCGATTCAAACCACAAAGACACAATGCTCCAATGCAAACACGTTCACAGTCCTCCCAGGGGTAATTAGGTTCTCACGATTAAGTTTTATTGCATCATTTCAGTTCTGTTCTCCCCCCCAAACACTGTCATTTTTGGGTCCCGCCCTTTTCCCCCTGTCCTCCTCACTGTTGCTAAAATTACAACATCCCCGAGAGGCGGCGCACCTTGGCCCCCACTCGGGTGCTGAGGCCAGGCTAGTCCACCAATCAGGTGCTGACAGACCCTGGTGTTGCTGGGTAAAGTGCTTCACCTCAAACACCCTCTGAAACATGGTGGAGGGTGCGTACACACGCCCAATCTGCTACAGCGCGCAGTCATTCCCCCCTGGACAAGCGCATCCGACGCCCGCACAGTAACGCCATCTCCGAAAACAATAACCTCAGCTTGTCACGGCAGAGAGTGAGAAATTATTTTCCTTTATTTGTCTTTTCTCCTGCTGGGGGAATCACGAGAGAGAAATAGTTTCACACAGGTATTGCGTTTCCCGTTCACTCTGACTCGCGCTAGCCCCCCCCGCCCCCCCCTCCGCACGTCCGCACAGATGCGGCAGGGGCTCACCCTCTGCTTGTCGGGGTCCACATATCTGATGCCAAAGTAATCCTTCTCCAGCAGGTTCAGGTGGTGGCAGATCAGGTCGAACAGAAACTGGCCCTTCGCGTCTCTCTGCAAGACAAGAGAAAGAAAAAAAAGAAACACTTCAGATATCAGAGCTGGCCACACACACACAGCTCAATAGAGCAGCCAGCCATTCAATGACAATGTCTCCCAGACACAGAGGAAAAGGAAAGGAAGAAGGAGAGAAAAAGAAAGGGGGGAGAGAAAAGAGGGGGAGGAGTAAAGAGTGTGAAGGTGTGAGGATCAGGCCCCTTCCAAACTTCAGATGGCGGTGGAAGTAGATTTTAATTACTGGTACCAGAACGCGGTTAATATTTCACAGACCCTCCGGAGATAACGGGTCTTTATGAAATATTAATGCGCCGCTCCAGCCGTCTCGCAGTGTCACTTCCAGCCCTTCTTCAGCGGCAGGGGCTGAAGGGAAAGTGGATTAAGGAAGAGCGGGGTGAAAAATGGCCGAACAGGTCCAAAAATATCCAGCCGGCACTGGGCAGCGATGTTCTCTGCCAGCCAGCAGACAGACCGGGCAGTTTGCCCTAGGAGGAAGCCTCTAGCTCTAAGAAGTGGGAGGACAGGGTCCATTATTGGCATCCTTACAGCACCGGACAAGACTACAGGCTCAGCTCTCCTATTACAAGCTGATAGGAACCTCAGGCTTCATGATCCACAAAAAGCTGGGGAGCTAACATTAATTTTGTGTGACTCGCTGGTCAGAATGTATCAAAGTCCTGTGCTATGGAGGGTCCTGGGACAGTCTATGGAAGGTTTTTGATTCGTCTCTGATTTATTGGCTTATTTGTAAGGGACATGCACAGATTGACAATTGACATTGACAATTGCATCAGACCAGTCCGATGTACTTGGCATGAGTTTCTGGCCAACACCAGTCCCTCGGTGAGCAAAGACCAAATCATTTTACCCCTGACTTTGCACTTCTCTGCAGCCGATGCGGGAGAGTGTAGCTAAGACTGTGGTTGTCTGATCAATCAGCAGGGGTTGCTCAAGAGCGATGAGATGCAGGTCCAGGCAGCCTAACTCTCCCCATCCCCAGTACACCAGTGAGATATTAATGCTTCAATACCTTATTTTATTTTTTTTTAATTCATTTTATTTTATTGATTTTATTTGATTGCCTAGTTTTTGTTGTATTTATTTTAATACTTTTAAATGCCTTCTATGTTCTTAATTTATCTGTTCATTTAATTCTTTGTGAAGCACTTTGTATTGCACCAAGGTGCATGAAATGTGCTATATAAATGAAGGATGATTGATTGATTGATAGATTGATACAACAACAGCGTCTGGGCCATGCAGAATAAAAGGCCAGGTGGCCGAACCGTACCCAACGCAGCCCTCTCAAGGAAGCAGTGGGGCCCGCCGGCACCCTCACCTGCTGGCTCAGGCGTGGGGTGAAGTGGTGCCCGTTAAAACGTGGGTGAAGTGGTGCCCGTTAAAGTGTGGGTGAAGTGGTGCCCATTATCTGCCAGCTGCAGTTTGAATCACCCTGCCAGGCACGCTGAGAGGTGCGTTTGTATTAAAATGGCACCGTCGCCCCACGGCTCCCAGCAGCGTTCAGCCCTCCGGCCTGGGCCTTTGTCTTCTAAAGGACAGCCCAGGACCTTTCGCTCACAGTATCCCCTTCCTGTCCTCAGTCAGTCAGACGGCCAGGGCAGGAGGGAACTCCATCACAGGCACAGTCAAAGTCAAAGATGTCACCGACGTCGATGCAAAGTCTGTTAAATCTCAATGAGCGCCCTAAACCCACTTGTGTAGTCTATAAAGGCGTTTAGCGAAGCTGCTGATTACTGCGGCGCTGTCACTGTGGCTCTCCTGGGCTGGAGGGGGCTCGCACAAACAGATTAGCAGGCCTGTGAGGAGCCGTTTAGCCATTAGCTGCTGGAGCCACTGCGTGACCAGTGCTTCATATGCAGCATTTCCCATGATCCTCTCTGGCACTCCGGCTCACTACCTCAGTGGAAGACCTGACACAAACACATGTGCGTACACACACACACGCATACACACACACACACACAATCCAGGACACATTCACACAAATATAAAAGTACATAAACACACTTTCATGTATGCATACATATCATGCATACAAGCATGCAATCTCTAGCTTGCATTCACAAGCACAATTCGCAATATGAGTGAGCAAGCCCAGCCCCATACTTCTGATGTACAGCGACTGGTGCTGGGGACTGATGCTAATGGAGCTCGAAGCACAAACCCCCCAGGAACGCACGCAGAATGCCCATGTGACGCGCACTTAACCCTCACAGCACAACGCCCCCCAAGCTCCATCCCTCCCGCCCACAGTTTCCGTATTAAACAGTCGCAAACTCCCAAAGCACAGAACTCCACATTAATCACAGAGAGACCTCCACTAAATTGTTATTCATGGTAAACATGAATGCCCACTTACTGCAAAGACAACAGGAGAGGCAGAGTTATTCATCTCCCGGTCTGCGGTAACGATCAGGACTCACCATTACCCACGCGGCTAGGCACGGTCCCCGCCGGGGCACGGCAGCAAATTTCCACGGATGAGTGTTCATTTTCGCTGAGACTCCTTTGCTACAGACCTCGGGTCAGTGAAGAGAGAGAGTCAATCTTCCCAACACACACGCAATTCTAAAAAAACTAGTTACTATGCAGAGATTTTAGACTAGACTAGAATTCATTTCAGAGTACGTTGATTTTATCCCATGTGAAAAGTAACGCTTCACATCAGAAACCACCTTATGCAATGCATGTATGAATACGTTTATTTTAATTGGCTGTTGCGATTTTATAGGATGGCTTATACAGCTTAAAAAGACACAAATTCAAAATTCAAATATGCCAGCTCTAGTGAAAGTACGGCCTTCAGAATATTGCACAAGCAGAACATACATCCCATAGCGTTGATACAGTGGTTATTTAGACATGACTATCTGCAGGGATATTTACATATATGCAGACTCATGCTTCCTCCCTGTTCAAAACTCCCATAAAAACCTCAGTCCTGTCACAGGCATCAGTGGGGTTACCAGAGCCCCAGCGCTGATGTTGAACAGCCCCGTTTGCTACGGACTTCAAATCCCATGCCACCCCATCCTCACAGCGGGATATTTTAAAGGAAAAACACGGCTAATGACCCTGACCAGACGAACGCTTCGCCTGGCTTTCAACAGTTGACGTCATCGTCCGTGGTGGATTCTCGCGGCTGAGCTCCCCTTCAAAGGCGCGGTGATCAAAGAGCCGGTCTGGCTCTGCATGCGGAGTAGCCGCATTAGCATGCAGTGCCGGCACGCAGCACCTTCAGGGAAAGACGGATGGAGAACGGGCTGGAGCTATGTATCGATCGGTGGCAAGCCGTTCCCTACGGACGCGACTGGACCGCAGGTTGTGACAATCAGAGAACGTTCTCAGAGAAAGGAGCCAACAGGGGGAGAAGCTAATGTAGAACTGGGGGGGAAGGAGGAGGGTCATGATGTCATACAGGCTGTTTTTACATCTCTATTCCAGTGTTCCCTGCCTGTATTAGTATTCAACAAAGTTCCTCATTCTCTGAGGTACCACAGGCCTTCACCTCTTATTTCCAGCAATTTCCAACACCAATATTGTCTTTATATTCTCATTTGGAATAGAAAATTGCACCTCTCCAGCATCACCTGCACTCAACCCACAGGTGCACAGTGGCTAAAGTATCTTGAGGCCAATGATTTTATACCCTACAACCCTACAGTTCAAAGGAGAGCCACTGCAGATCGAGTAGCCATATCACTCACTCACAATGACTGGCAGCCTCTGAGAACTGAGCGAACTAAAGTAGCAGTTGAAATGTCTCAGGAAACCCTGCTGACCGCCGCCCACCCTCCTTCCATTGTAAGCAGGCCAACGGTGTCCCCCTAGTGGACACTCCCAGTCATGAAGCAGAGTAGCTGAGACTCCAGCCTATGACTCCAGCACTTTTACCAACCGACCTCACTGCATGCGCACACTTAAAATGCTAAATCCGCTTTTGCCGAGTCTCAGTGACACGTGCAAGAATGGCAGTGAAAGTCTAACGATTGCGTCGGCCTGCTCTGCGATTAAAACAAACGTTGTCTCCGCTCCCGGGGTTCTGCAGTAAATATTAAGTAGCGGCCATTCACAGGCACGGAGCTCAGACTAGCATTTCCCGCAAACGCCTCCTTTAGCTTTGCTGGGAAAGTGCTTGGAAAAAGCCAGAGAGTGGGAGTATGGCGGAGCTGGGAAGTAAGAAGCTCAAAGTTGTGTCAGCTTCCAAACAGCACATTCATGAAACCATGATAAATGTGCTTTTTGCTTGCTTCTAAATCAGTGAATTTCCCTGGCAAACATCCCTGAATGACACGCATTCAGTGTCCTGACGGGTAGGGTGTTTTTATATTTTCATAGAATTGTGTCCTTTTCCCATTTGAGAAGTGGAGTCCTTAAAACCAACCCTCCATCTTAGCTATTATCTTGTGTGAAAACAGAGGCTGTATCGTGACCCTCTGTGCATTAGCAATGAACTCCTGCACTACAGCATCTGCCAGAGAGTGAGTGGGTGAGAGACAGCGAGAGAGAGAGAGAGAGATGGGGAAAGTCTTTTTAGGGAAAGTGCTAGTCTGATTTGCTTCTTGCCAAACTTCTGATTAGGACAGAATGTATTTAGATTGTGTAGGACAGAATGTATTTAGATTTTGTGTGTGCGTGTATGTGAGCGTGTGTGTGTTTGGGGGGTTCAAATTCACAGTTTGGACAATACAGGAACTCATCCATCACAGGCATGATTCAGTTGCCTGCAGGAAAGGGGGCAGACCTTTAGGGAATCCATGCCGTCACAACAGACACACGGAAACAAAGGGCTGGAACAGGACTCTCGGGTGGTGGGAGTGTAATTAGCATGTGGGGGGTGAATAATTCATTAAAAGTAAACCCCTGCTTCCCAGTCCAAAGCATTCTCCAGGAGAATCACTTTCAATGGCTCAGTCCTGACTGCCTCTCAGAAATGGGATTTGCTAAATAATGTCACTTTCGAGAGAATTCATTCACAGTCAACAAGGCTCGACAGCACTGCTAGGCCTCCACTTTACCTCATGTGTTCTTCTTTCACTCCCTACGGATGGCGCTGGTAGGCAGGACACAGCGACCGATTACAATGCTGTCCAAAAAGCATCAGCAAAATTTGTTACGGCTTAAAGTGGCTTAAAGTCAGGCTAAATTTGCACAAGATGCAAAGCTTTAGCATACTGCACGTAATTGGAGCCAAGCGTCTTTATATAAAAATAAAGAAAAGCCATACAGTGCTTTTAAAAAAAAATAAAACATTACTCCCCCTCTCTAGTTCGGAGTACTCATTCTGTACATATGTTGCAGAACTGGACAGAGCAAGAGATGAACAAAAATGGAAGCATTTTAACACAAATTTAAAAAAGCATTGGCATTTCTTTTATTTAGTATTTTTATTTAACGGCTTTTAGAACCATGGGTCTGGGTACCCCACACAAAGAAAGAGTCTGGTGCGATGCACAGCCCTCCCTGAGGTGTACAGTGCTGGCTGCCACCCAAATGACTTTCAGTTAATGGGATTAGCGGTAGCTGGGGGGCGGAGCTTACGTTTTCCATGGAAACGCACAGATGCTTAATCATGGGCAAAAACACAGATACGCCTCCCTATCAGATGTCCCCTTTTCCCCCCTCACAGAGCCCTGCTGCTCCCATTGGTCAAGCCCTCGCTTCAAGAAGTGAATTATTCAGCCGGGGCTCCGTATCGGCAAAGAAAGCGTGGCATTAATAAATGATGGTGTTGTTTTAAGGCGGAGGGGAGAGGTGGAGCTGGCGTGGAGCATGTAAACAGCGCGAGAGCTCTCTGGGGGATTGGAGACGCTGGGGAGGGCGTGCTTATATTGGGTTTCATTACCAGATCACCCTCTACCGCTAACCACCACACCCCACACCCGGCCTCCACAGTCTCCCAGTTCAGTCCAGTTGGACATGAGCCGAGGTAGAGAGCGGTTCTCAGTCTGGATTTCAAAAATTCAGAGCGGAGAACTCTCTCGCTAAACCTGTGTGCTGCACCAGGAGGCAATTTTACCGTAAAAAACGCAATACATCTAAAATAAAAAACCTGTAATAAACACCGTTACCATGCAATAACTGCAGCGGTTGTTCATTACCCTGCACATGTGCGGTACTGTAACACATCGCTCAAGAAATCCATACGTCCTCTTAAGTAGTATATAGAAAATCTCAAGGGCGGGAACAAAACATTATTACTTTGTGGATTTATGGTACAAGCCAATAAGGATTCATCAGATTTCCCAAGCAGTTAACTACGTATTGATCTCAGACGTTGGCTCTGAGAAATCTGTTATTGCAAATCGGCTGGATGAGGGATCTGTGTGTGTGTGTGTGTGTGTGTGCGGGGGGTGGGGGGGGGGAGCAAAAAGGACTACCACTGCTCATTCAACCTAGCTGTCTGAGCCACCCCTCCTATTCAAATGCCACCCTTTACCCCCAGCCCCCAGTACATAATTAAACCGCCAACCGCTGTGCCTGTGTAATACATACCTCAACTGCAATGAGAGGAAAGGAAACGTACAGCGCATTTAAAAGAGGGAAATTCAGCATGCAGTGCCTGGAGTGAGGGATGGAGCGGCTCCAAAGGCTCAGCCAATTAAACGAGGACTGTGGTCTTCAGAGACTGTTTTGTTAATGTACAAAAACCCGAAAAAGAACAATAGTAAAGCTTTGCTGGGCATGGAGAGGAGGGGATGGTGAAGTGTGTGTGTGTGTGTGTGTGTGAGTGCGTGTGTGAGTGCATGCGTGTTATTTACTGATACTACTGAGGAAACCGAAGGCTGAGCACACCCTAAAGGACCATAAAAAGCCACGGATCACTCTAACGAGAGAGCACTCTCCAGCTGTTATCTGCTGAGTGATTCTATGTGTCGGCATCGATTTGGAATTAGCCGGTGTATCGATAGAATTTAAAGCGTGCGGTGCGGGAGAGGGAAGGGTTGCTAGAAGGGAAGAAAAGAATGAGTGGCTGCCATTTAATGACATTTTAACAAAAAAGACTAAAATGAGCTTGACACTGCTTAAATAGGAGTGTCTTGAGGAGACAGCGGACAGCCCGATAAGTCTGTACAATCTAGAAAGAATGTTGGAGGAGTTCATAAAGGAATCTGAGCAACGACAGGGATTCTGCAAAAAGCAAAGTGAGCAGTGCAGTAACCTGAGCTAGGAAAGGAAACTTATGTTCATAAACACCTTATCTGCTGTATATCATGACAGGAGTCTAGTTTTCATACTAATTTAATCACTATAACAGAGATGGACGGCTTTTATTAGTTCCCTCTTGAATAAAAAAACTTCAGTTGTTTAAAATGTAGTAGGGTAAACTGTGCATCTGGCAAAAGACAGAAACACAGCCAGTTAAACATCATTGACCAGATGGATACACGTACACAGACCCTCACCTGCCTTTGCGCGCGCGCGCACGCACACACACACACACACACACACACACCCGCAAACATGCATATGCACGCACACACACACACACAAGCAGACGCAAGATTCCACGGACTTCCCCATCCTTTACATTACCTGATTTGACACACTGTGCCCGTGTTACGCGGATATAAATAGTAGATTTATTTCTCATCAGTGTGTTTATTTACCAGCTAAGCCCCCGTAGGACGCGCAAAAAGAAGGGGACAGTGTGCTGTTTAATATTCAAATATTCATTATCATATCAGCTGCTGCCACGGCTTGCATGTGTGTGGCATCCTGTGGCATAACGAGGGAAACGAGTAGGTGGCAAGATACAGCAGCAACATTTACCACAGAGAGAGGGAGGGAGGGAGAGAGAGAGGGAGGGAGAGATAGAGCGAGAGAGCTAAGTGCTAAAGCCCCATTCACAGCACAGCGCATCACATCATGCACATCCTGAGGGAGAGTGAGTAAATACCGAACACAAATCTGAAATAAATGAAAACACGAGCATTATTTCAATCCATGAGCAGAACAAACCTGTTTAAAGTCTGTGTATTACTTCACTGCTACAGTTACCATTGATACCATTTCAATATTTACAGTGTACGTTCATTCATTAAAATGTTCAATGAATTTGTTACATTTTGGCAATATTCACTATGTGTATTTCAGAGCTATTAAAAATACTGAACAGAATTGGCAGGGAGAGGGCGAGGGGGACAGAGGGGGATGAAGAGACCAGCATGTCTGATGAGACCCCCAGGCTAACTCACTGCTGACGAAGGAGGTACAGGTGTTCCAATGAGAGATGGCCAGGGCCACTCTAGCAGTTGGCCTGTGTGTTATGAAGTCACTGCAGCTGAAGAAACGTCTTTCCTCTGCAAAGCGGCAGAGCTTTCCGGAACTCCCATCTCCCCTGGCATGAGGGATTCCCAAGAACGGCGCCACGCGTCACACTGAAGCGGAGAGCCCTCACAAGCCCGCCAAGCACACTAACTGGGTCATCCTCCCCCAGCCAAGAATAAGAACAGCCCAGTGCAAGGAATCCCCTGATGGGCTCTTCATTTCCAGCATGTAAAGCCTTCACTTGCAGGGGAAAATAAAGTGTAAGACTTAGAGTCCAATGGCCAGAGTCGCACATGGCCATTTGTACCGGTTTACTGACCCTCTCTCCCGTCCCAGACACCGCAGAAGAGCCGAGGAAGAGGAACGGGGTCAGGAAGGTCAGGAATAAGGGATGGCAAAAACACGAAAGAGAAGAGGCAGAGTGGATAAACACCCAGATGCTGGGACAGGAAGTGTTTCTGCTTATTAAAATAAGAACCTAAGAACATTTGATGACCAGGGTGCCTGTGCAGGCTAGTCAATCCTAGCTAGCTGGTGTTTGCCTGTAATGTTCTCTCCCGAGTAGTTTGTGTGATAAGACTGAAGATATTTTGATCTGGGAAATGTGAAGATGAGCACTGATGCCAGAGTCAGCAATAGGGCGAGTTCCACAGGAGTGCAGCGGTTCCAGCAGCATGGTCATGTGTTTCCAAAGGCCACTGAGACAATGCAACTGGAATACAATGGTACTAATACACACGCTCTTCATGCAATTGGGATAAAAGCTTTGTGAATTAAATTATAGATGGTAGGAACTCCTGAGCACCAGACAGACAATATTGAAAGGCAGAATTAACGACATCATATAAACAAGGATAGATCCACTTGTACATATTCAAATTATCTGTGTAAATATAGCAATTCTAAAAGCATATTTAAATTCTTACTATACATACATTTAAAATTGCACACCATATGGGCAGCTTGAGCAGTACGTGCACAGAGCCGTATTTACTGCTGTCTTTGGAAAGATAAATGGGAAAGATTTTTTAAAAATCTGTATGAAAAATGTCCTTTCCCTTCCACGTGCCAGCAGTTGAAACTCTCATCCCATTTCGTATGATCATGGAATATGAAATGGGGTCACGTCTTCCACCAAGAAAAACAAATCCTCAAGCAGGCCTCCCGCCCGTCCCGGCCAGATTTGCCCTTGGAGTCGCCCCGCGGCGCAGTGCCTCGCGTGCCCCTGGTGTTCTGAATCATTTATCTGGGAGATTGTGGTTCCCCTGGAGCCTCCATTAAAATGATGAGACTCGGGGGAGTTTGGGGGAAAAGAGTGGGGGGGGGGGGACAGCACAGAACACTGAGTGGCTGCTCCTGCCTCCCTTAGAGGAGTCTTCTGTGCTTTTACGGCTGGATTAAAGAGTGGGTAAGTGACCTTGCTTGAGGAAAAATGTGACGGGGCATACGAGATAGGGAACTTCCTACTCCATGGAAAAGCAAACCAAAGGGGTCAAAGTGCCCGCCCACTCCAACCGGCTCTCCTGATTCTGATTGGTTAATTTGTGACTGGTTGCTTTGCACACCTGACTGGTGATTAATTATCAGGTGCCCTTTATCAGGGAAAAATATAGAGACACACTTTACGATTTACATACTGCTCATATAAAGCATATAAATGGTTCTGTGGGCATTGTGCCAGAGATATAGGGGATAAGACTCATTAAAGAACATCATTGTTCAGTGACTATCTGTGAATGTGGACAGAGTTTAATATTATTAATAATATCACGTACCCAATCACATCGCAGGGCAGCACAGAACACTTCACAAAGTGCAGTATAGCGATGTGTAGTAGAGGAAAAGCAAGACAAAAGCTAGAATCGGCAATGAAAAATGCAAGCAGGCGGCCCACAGCGTCTGTGTTAAAAACAATGAAATACATTCAAGCAACTCTGGTCAGTAAACCATGATGAAATACGCACTAAAATGGCCCGATATGACTCAATATTATTGCATCCTCAAGGTTTCATATGCAAGATCTGCTTTGAATATGATGGAAAAAAGAAACATGTAACCTTTACTGTAAGTAGCTTACAAGCTAATCAAGGGAGCGGATTCCCTTGGCCCCCTTGACAACCAAAAATTAGATTTGAGAGCTAATCCACCCTCCCTGTAAGTGAAAAAGAAAATTAAGGCAACTCTAAAAAGAAACTAAGACACAAGTAATCACATTATCATCAGTAATTAATGCCAGAAAGAGACAAACTGCTGCCACAGGCTACAGACCTGCACGAAACAGTGAAGTTGAGTAGAATACCAATGCGCACGTGTACGCACAAGCAAACTCACACGTACATGCACAAATGGACATGCACACACACACATGCACACACGCACCCACATCTCCTCTAACTTCTATGGAACAATAAGCTTTTCTCAGCCCACCAAAAAGAATTCACTGGTGACCTGAACAGAACAACCTAAGATAGGACCTGGCCATCCCGACCCAGAATCCTCAGGAACGCGTCCTCCGAACACCCCACTTCCATACTCCACAGCACTCGTGCTCGTTACGCGCCTCCAGCCCAGGGTTTACCCAGCGAGCCACGCTGCCCTTCCGCACAGTGCAATTCAGCCAATTCCCAACCTGAAAGTCTTCTTTTCCCTCCATGCACGGCTAGCCCCTGCTCTCAGCTTCACAAGGCGCTTTTAAAATTTCGGTCACGTCAGAGACCTTTTGCAAACAGCACACTGTGATTCTGAGCAGGTCTAATGAGCAGGGGTCTGGTACTGCTGAAATCCAGCCGTTTCTCTGGCTCTCCTTAAACCGCCTCAGACGGAGGACGAGCGGGAGGAATTAAAATACTGATCAGGTGGACGGGAAAATTAAGCACCTGATTGGGATGAAAGCCTCTCTTCAGCCCCTGGGTACACAGTCTTACGGGAAAGATTCAGCAATAGCTGATTGGTTTACACAGGAGAGGCTTTAATAACTGGCTTTAAATCAACTTTCAATTAGCTTTTAATTAATCAGTAATCACAGCTCTAGTACTGTCCCACTGATGCTACACCCTCCATCAATTTGGGAAGGGTGCACAACAGTACATGGGTATGGCCACCGAGAACTGTACGAATGATGCTTCCCTGAACCAGAGGAGTCGATCTTCAGTGCTCTAGTGGAGGACAACCTACTTATCACATCCCCCCACAATATTGAACCATAGCTGTCACCATTACAGTCAGGATTTGAGCTTAGAGACCTGTTCTTACATACACAAACATCATTTTTGGTTTAAAAATCTGGTCTCTATAGGCCAGTGCCATGTATCACAGTCCTATAGCTTTCTCTGGGTCATACACAGTAAAATGTCCAGTGTTAATTCAACTCTACAAGATTTGGTCCCACTCTGGTCCAGTGTGTACACAGGACACCCATAGGATCTCTTCAGCTAAAAGTCCCACACATGACAGAGAGCAAGGACCACTGTGGGCCCCTGGGATGTGACTGAGGGGCCCCCTGTGTGTTCTCCTAGTGACAAACAAGCCTGTTCGCACAGTGAAAACATTTACAGCTGGACTATACAGTGCACCAACCTGTGTGTGTGTGAGATAATAAAGAGGTGAAGTTACTGCAGCAGTTTTGCAGGCACAAAGGCTGCTATGTGCCAGGTTGCCTTATCCATATGGATGAGGAGGAGGAGGTATTAAACTCCGCTCTGCTGGTGCAGCGCACGGGGAGGTATAAAAATAGCCGGCGTGACGCAGAGGTTCTCAGTATTGTTACAAAATAAGTTAGAGGGTCCCCCGCTTCAGCCGCAGCGGAGAGCAGAGACAGGAGACCCGCCTCTCTTAACTGCAGCGGGGCAGCCGTTGTGAGGAAAGGAAAGCTCCCACCTTGGGACTTAATGACTTTGGCTCTCATTGGTTACTGTAGGTGAAGGAAAAGAATACCAACCACGCCAACTCATGGCTGCCTAATTAACCATTTTAACTACCTCATATTTGAGTCATTTGGCTGTCAGCACTGTCAGCAAGTAGCCTATATAATACCTTTTTATATCTCCAGTGCCTACGTCCCATTATTATTTGGGTGTTCATTGAAATGGAAATGAAAAATAAAAACGTATTGCGCAATAGTTTCAGGAGTAATGCATCACACGTGATTTGCCCGAACACTGCTCTTCCAAGTTTGTGACACGCGTGCGGTGTTCTGATGGACCTCCCACCACCGCATTCCCTGCCAGTAGGTGTGCTAATGCACATCGCACAGCTGATGCCCCCACCCCAGCCCCCTGAGCCTCCCTGCTCGGGAGATGAAAGCAGAAGAGCAGAGCACTTCTTTCCCCATGTAATAACCAGGGGAAACGCTGTCCTCTTCTGAAAGCAAAATGTCAACTCCAATACGCTCTCTGGCCACTTGAGCATGTACAGCACACACACACACACACACACACGCAGACACACACGCACATGCACACACACACGCACACACACACACACACACACGCACATGCACGCACACACACATACAGTACACAAGCACGCAGATTTATACATCAAAATGCCATCCTCACACACGGACATATAACGGCTGAACACACGAATGCCCACACCTACACATACACACGGAAATCACCATGATGCTATCTTGCCCTCCTAATTAGGGACGATTAGAGGCCTGACCGTTCCCGTATGCTGACCAGGCTGCAGACGAGCCCTGACCCCATGAGTGACACCCTGTCGCATCCCATCATGCCTCATTCCCTCAGCCTCCCGCTCACACACACAGCGCATGCATGCGCACACACACACACACCAGACCCTCATTCTTGGACCTTTAAAGAAACAAAAAAAAAAAAGTTATTTCCTTTTTATATTCCTGAAATAAATATTAGTCATTTTCCTAACAATTATCACTTTATGTGCATATATGCTCATTATCTACTAGACAGTATGTAATTAATAGAATTACTTTTCCATTTTAATTCACCTGTAAAAAAAAAAAAAACCATAGTTTTAAAGAGTATTTAATGCAACACATTTTTAGAGTATAAGTGTTTAGATTAACAGATTAACAGCAGGGAAAGCATTTGGCTGTTGGCCGTTGGTAGCAGTGCTAAAGGAGCAGCTAGCGGTGCAGTGCAGAGAGCAGTGGACAGCTGACATGGCGGGGGAAACAGTCCGTCAGACACCGTGGAGCGCCGAGCCTGGCGCAAACGCTTCTTCCGCTGGGAACGTTTCCTCCGCCACTCATCTTCCTGTCAAACAGGCGAAGCCCACCGCGGGTCTATTTTTGGACTGCAGGTCACGTTCGTGTTTGGTAACTCTGGGCGACAGGGAGGACAGGGGGACAAAAAAACGCTCTCGCAGGGAGGGGAATTTTCTTGTGGACTTGTGGGGCAGTTTCAGGGTGACCCAAGGACACACTTATCAGAAGGCGCACAAACTCCATCCCATATCTCCTTCACAGACGTGGCACTGAATCCAAAGCAAAGCCAGGTCTGCTTCTTCCCCTTTGTTTCCCTCTTTTATCATTTTTCGTTTATTGCCAAGCTGATGGAGGTGGCGAGGTTGGGCCCGGGGGGACCAACGCCGCTGTTCTCAAAGCACCAGAGAATGAACAAGCACACTCCCCGGCTCAGAGCGAAAGAAAGCCACTGAAGCCCCGACACTTCCAGATCCTCCTCCTCCAAAAAAAAGAAAACAGAAAAAAGCGCTGTCGTTTAAGCCTTTGAAAAGCGGGTTTGAGAAAGGGAGGCTGCCTCTTGTGAAGCAGCAGGTCCTGCAGCTCTTCAGCGAGGACTCCACGCTCTCTTCCCTTTCTCTCAGGGAATCTGCACTGAGAGTCATTTTCAGATAAAGGCCATTAATGCCAACATGGCTCACTGGAGAAGCTCAGTGGTGTTAGAATGTTATTATAAATTCAGTCAGACGGCTATCAGTCTTCAATTGATCAGTGATCATGCGCTAACAATGGTTGCGTATCGATTCCGGTGGGTGGGTGAACACTTAATCTACACATAATTAACGGAGACCTGAACAAACCCTCACCCGTAGTGATGTCTAATAAAACCAACTTTCACTGAACACTTTTACAGTCATTGAAAACCATTACGTGCAACATGACAGAATTATGCTTGCTGCAGCTATCTTGCGTACACTAGCCACTAAATAAATAAAACCCCACAAAATATTCACTATTGAATTGCCAAACATCTAATGATCCAAGTAAAAGCTACTACTCCACAGCCTGTTTATAAATATTTAATCTATGAAATAGAAAAAGAAGAAAGTGTAGAAAAATAACAGAAAGAAAGAAAAGACGACAACAAATAATTTTATTAATCTCATTTCAGGATAAATTAATATATTATTTTGGTTGACCTTGATTGTTTCTGTTCAGAGCAATGTCAACTCAATGAAAGCACACCCATGAGGGCATAGCTGAACAGTGGTGATACAGCTACAGGCGTTGATATCCTTCATTTTTATGTGCAGACTACAATAAAATGTTCATACTTTTTTCTGTGGCCGATGAATCACAGGGATGTCGAGACCCCGTACTGAAGGCTTTACGGGGAAAAGCAGCCGGTGTCTGATACTCACATGTGGGGCAATTCCAAATGACAGCAATAAAAAAAAATGCTTCCTCTTTTTACATTTCATTGACAATACATCGCAGCATTTTAGCAGACACTTTAATCGAGTGCAACTTAGATTTGGCATTGACATTTGTTGGAGCCCCCAAATAGACCTTCAATGCATAACGAGACAATAAACTTCAGCGTCAATTTAACCTCAGTAATTTTCCGAGGTCGAGGGCCCTTTAAAACATAATCCGGTCAAACCAGTCAGATTATTGGCAGGTCTTTGAGACTGGCCACAGCAGCTCCAATGAGCACGCGCTTGTTTTCTCCTCGTCTCCGGGTGCACAAATGAAAAATGTCTGTCCCTCTTCAAATCCGTGCTCAGACGAAAGCCGCGATTCCCAGCTCCTGCAAACGCGCAGTCAAGTGATTCCGCAGGTGCAGATGAGGTCTCTTCTGGAGTAATGACCATGAAGTTCAAGCGGGCGCCGCGTAGCCACGTACCAGACTCAGCCAATAAAACGCCGCGTTCTCCCGGCCGCTAAGCACAGAGGAACGCCACAGACTGTTCTAGAGTCTCTCCACTTCTTTCTCTTTTCGTTTTTTCTTCTGTCTTCCAGACTCAGCTGCAGGTTTGGTGAAGGAGGCGACGCGGCATCTCTCCCGCCATCTGTTTTCTGCGCCTCAGCGCGCTTTCAAAGCCGTACCTGAACGCTCGCTCTGAGGCGTCGGCTGGATGTGCCCAATTAAGGGAAACATAAAAAACAATAAAAAGCCCTCCGGATGTGCGAGGAATGCAGACAGGCTGGGAAAGGCCTTCAGCGGAGGTGCTGAGGGGAGGGGGAGGAGATGAACGTGCGCGTCTCCTCGACGGCAGGGCGGCCATCACACCAAGCAGAAGGAGAAAAGAGGGCCCGAATGGCAACAGGAAGTGGAGGTGTATTTCACCAATGAGAGGCTGTGCCAGGAAGGGGAGGGGGGAGGGTGGGGTGGGGTCCTGCTTTTTTAGGATGAAAGAGCGTGCACATGTGCGTGTGCCTGTGTGCGAGAGAGACAGTGAGAGAGATAAAATAATCGGCCAGTGTATTTCACGGTGGGGGGGGGGGGGGGGGGGGGGGTTGCAGGTTCACGGCCTGTGAGATTCTCATTACCGGGACTTCCTGCCAGGAGTGTGCGACTGACGGCTCATTGGTAAGCCTCTCATCTCCCCCCTCACAGTCGCCGCACGTAGCGTCTGAACGAGACGGGCCCACACTCCAGCCGGCATCCTTCACACCCAGCCCCAGTCGCACCTCTCAGGAAACAAGCCCACACCTTCCCGCTTGCGAGACATTTTACTCCACATAACAGCATCCCCGTCCCTGAAAAAAACACTGAAGTTTCCGTGTAACAATACGCCGGCAGCATTTCACAAGCTTTCCCCCTGGGTGCCGTGAGTAATGGCTATAATTTGTCATTCTAGTTTTGATTAGCGGGCACATGAGGCTTGATTCTGTGAGGACAGCGATGCCAAGCGCAGTCAAGTGGACTCCTGAACATCATTTCGTTGAACATTTTTTGCAAAAAATAAAAAAAATGAAAATAAAAATAGAGCGACATTTGCTCAGCCGATGGCAGTAGCCCAGACGCGCTGGTAAGCATTGCCAGGAATAGCAATGGAGCACGATATCAACTGTAACAGCGGCCCTTTGCCCGGCATCGCACAGCGCCTCCGGTCGATCGATAAGCTGAACGGCTGCCACCCGTTCTCTGTCGTTCAGGGGCTAAATATGGAGCTGTGTACCGTAAGCAAATAATTATCAGCGATTAAAATCCTCCGCGTCGACTGGGCGTGGAAAATGGAGGAAATGTAAACAGATATCACTGAACAAATGTCAAGGCCTGCCGGGGGGAGGGGGGCGGGGGCGACTTTACAAGCTTGCGGTAAGAACACTGACTGATTGCCTGACAAGCTGATGTCACCTCGCTGAATAAACGGACGTGTTAGCGCTTCGCGATCTGAGCGGCGCAGAGGCCCCCACAAAGGGCCGTTGTTTCTACGGTAGCCTAGCCAACGACAGGGCCGCGCTGAACGTGCTCCTGCTTTAAGAGTGATTCGCTGCATTTTCCGGTGCGGTGAAATGACTACTATGGTGCTGCGTCTCTTTCCCAGGCGTGAGTTCAAAAGTGAACAAAAGTTCACTTAAATGTTTCATAGAATTATTGGTTTTCAAGAGAATAATCTGTAGCTCTCCAATTGTTATTTAGTCCACAAAATACAGCTTTATATCATAATAAACCCATCCAGGAGATTGTTGTTGCTGTTAATAGCTTGGTCGTCACATCTGGTTATGGGTTGTGGTGTTCACTTTGTCTTTTCTTTTGGCAAAATTTTAAACTTAGCTTTGTGCTATTTTACACTTTTAAATTTCCTTGAAGCAGTGTCCTTAAACACACTTTTTATTAATGGCTCAAGGTCAAAGCGCATTTAGATTCAGCTGAATTGGGGGCTGACAATTAGCTTATTCAACAGGCAGAGGAGTAAGAGCATCCATCACTTTATATTAATAATGACACAGACTCCACACAGACTCATATCATATTCAAGGCAACAGTTTGGCCTTCTGAGCACCATAAGAAACTGAAGAAACACAAAAATATTACATGACACGAACAGGCTGCCCAGCCTGTCTACACTCATCATTTTGACAATCCTACTACTCTTCCATAACAAAGCAAATCACCATTACTCCCATGCCAGTAAAGCACTACTGTTATCTTTTTCGCATTCTCTAAATGAATGTGATTCAATGTGATTTCTTCCAACCCAAATTGTTGCAACTCAATCCTACTCCCATGGGGCCCCAGTGCCTGCAGGTTTTCATCCCAGTCAGATGTGTGTATTATGATTTTTTTTTTTCCAGATCGTTGTGCACCTTGACCACAGGGGAAATATGTTTTTTTAACGGTGCAATTTTTAAAAACAAATAATACAACGGTAAAATCCAGAACTAAGAGTCGAGAGAATCTAAATGAGGAGGCGGTTGTACGGAGAAAATAAGGTCATGCAAACAAAGTTGAGGGAAAACAAAAGACACAGCATTGGAGAACCTGACCCAAGCCCAAATAAAGATTCATCCTCTGCTCTGGATCTACTGAGTTTAGACATCGACCTGCTAAAACAGGTAGCCTAAATACTCCCTACATTCATAATTATTCTGTGGGAAAATCTGGGCTAAACTGGGATTAACTGAACAAACACAAAGAAACACACAGACAGAAGCACATTACCACCCATTCAGACCCAAAGCAGCAGCGTCGTGACACTGGTCCCCTGTCAGTGAGGAGTCAGAGCATGTCCGTGAGACTTACATAATCTGCTGAAAAGTGTTAATTCCCAGAATGCTTTGCTGCACGGGTCAACAGGAGAGAAGAAAAGCCGTTAAGGTGGCAGCGGCATTAATCAGGGCCGGCATGCAGGGTGCATTACTCCTCGAAGCACAATGAGAAACATATTCACTTCCCTGGGCCCAAAGGCGGGGAATGAACCCTTACGGGAGCGCTTCCTCAAGAGCCGCCGCTTAATGCCGCGGCCTTTTCGCTAGCTTCACCTGTTCTGCTCAGGCTCAGCCTCATCCTTCAGCACAGCAAACAAACAACCTCAGTGCTACAGGACGGACGGTGGTTTGGGGAAGAGGGGACCATTAAACTTGTTAGTGGGGGCTCCGTTTGGCTTGTTCTGCATCGAAGTTGTCCACCGGTTCTCCTCCACTTTCAACAGAGATCGCCACAAAGCTTTGAGTCGCGTGCCGTGAGTTCAATCTGTGAACCCAAACACTGCAAGGAAACGGGAGGGAGAGGTTCTGTGAGCTCCAGACTACATGGAGCTATTGTGTCCTATCAATGGCTGAATGAGAGCAAAGGCTTTGGAGATTCCGCAGTGGGCAGAGAGGGGCTCATACATAAAGCCCCACTTCACCCTTTAAAAAAACACCCAAACAGCAGTATGAGACCCAGGTGCGCTTTGCATGAGCCCAAACTATGCTTAAAGACTGCGGATCATGATTTCCTGACCCCTCAGGAAAAGGTACACTACTTGGTCAAAAGTATGCGGACACCTGACATCCAGCATCTCATCCAAGATTACAGGCATTATTATGAAGTTGGTCCAGCCTTTGCTGCTAAAACAACCTCCACTCAAAACACCAGACCAAGGGGTGTCCAGATACTTTTGGTCCTGTAGTGTATTTGAAACATACTAATGGAAAGCAACTGTGACTAAACGATTGGCTAGGAACAAACAAATGCTGGCAAATTCAAATGCCAATCAGTCCCTGAACAAATACATCAGAATCTGCACCATCTTTCTGCCTGTGAGGCAAGACTGAATGCTCATGGATAAACTCATGGTATGAACATCCATAGTCCTTCTGGTAAAACTGACAAATACCCTTATGTGCAGTCTCCACATTTGTGACATTTGTCCATCACTTTGGGCAGAAGTGTCAAACCACTGTCAATGTGACAGATACTGTCACTGTGAGGCATGGTTGGCAGGGGCAGCAATGAACTGGATATGACAAAAGCACAACCCAAAACCCAAGGCAAACAGCGCAAAATGGAAAAGGCAGCCATAATCAAGGAACGGCTGCTTCACCAGACACCTGTAACAATTACACAACTGAACTTTTGCCACATTGCTCAGGTCAATAATAATAAGGTTAAGGTCCCTAAAAACCAGGGTTAAGCTTAGCTGGATGATGTAGCCTATTTCATCCAATCAAAGTAAGAACTAAAAAAAGAGGGATTGGGGCACATAGAAAAACTGATACTGAGCACAGCTGATTGAAAGGAGGACTGAAGAAAATCATTCTTCATCCATGAAGCAGGACAGAGCAACTCCCCAGCTCTCGAAGGTTAGAGAGAACAATCCTTTCAATGACATTTTCATTGCGTGTCGTCGTCTGCGTCCCTAAAGCCAAACTAGCATCACAGAGGAATTATTTTCATTATCTTTCTGCGGGTGAATTTTTTAAAACAATGTGACCTTTAGCAATCAGCCTGCCTCCTCCAAATCAGCTTGGATTTTCCCATTCAGAGCCCGTTTGATTTCTCTGCATTGCCAGAATTATGAAATTATCTTATTGGTCACACACAAAAGGATTTGCTGCACTGAAAACAAAGGGCCATGTAGAACAGTACAGTGCCTTTTCAAAGAGTGCTCTCTCGTATAGCAACCAAAGGGCATTTCGCATCCAGTCATTAAATTGCAAGAGACAAAGCAGCCCAGTGCAAATGCAATGCGATTTGTCATCTGCTTCGTAACATTAAGCCTCGCAAAATCACAAGTCGCGTCAAGTTAGCGTTCCATGTCATCGCCACGGAAAGAAACAATGCAAATCACCCGTGTGCACCCTAACAAGAGAGCAGCGCCACTCACTGTGTGTGAAACTGCCTCTGCGGACTCCCCCAGCAAATACTGAAAATATATTTCAGGAAAATGCTATTCCAATTTATTGACAGCAGAGCGAAGATGGACTGGGCTGAGACCAGATTACCTGCAATGGCTACAATTCCTGTTCAGTTTGCAAATGCATGATGTCCTCCAAGTACATGCCTGCTTCAAATCAATGTGCCGGACTGTTTCTTGCTTCATTTATAAGGTATTCAAATGGGCAAACAACAGAAAATAAGCAAAACTCACACAGCAGTACAGAGGAACCATCTTTTATAATTAAGCAAGAACAGAAGATGTTTCCTTTCAGAAGATTTGCCAGCAATGACCATTTCTCATTGCATGTTCTGGCCATACTTCAGTCTGCAGGGGAAGATGGATATTAGGGATTGCTGCAAAAGACTGGTAAAATTGGAGAGCGACAGTATGTGTACAGGTTGGTTAGAAGGCTTTAGCTGGCACAGGTGTTCAATTCCAATGGGAAAAAGAGTTTTTAATAAACAACCTCCTACACCTGGTTTTGCTTCAGGTCTCTCTGTGTATTAACATCAGGTCTGTTGGTCAGTTCTGCAGCGGCCACTCAGGAGCCACACACAGCTCTGTACTGTATCAAAGCACAGGTGAACTCACCCACAAATGCCACCCTTAAAAGTCAGGGTAGAAAGTCAAACAAGAAATACTTAAAAGAAACAGCCTCGGTTTCTGTCCGACCATCATGAAGACAACCTCGTTCATCTGAGCCAAAATCGGAACATTTGCGGACCGCTACAGCACCCCTGACCCCAAAGCTGACTGTGGGATAGTACCAAAGGGATGAACGCTCATAGGGTTGGATTAGCGGTGGGTCTTAGACTCAGGCTTCTCCCCAAGCTTCGCTGGCAGGAGGAAACCAGGCCAAGGGGAGTGAAGAAGGCTCTCAGGACTTCCACCGTCCAGTCACAAAGTCTGCCGCTGATTCAGTGTGGCAGGGATCAAGGGAAGAGTTCACTGGTAGGAAGACCACTGCAGTAATGTTGCTACTTATTAATCAATCTGCCAAGGGCTCCCTTCTACAATGCAATTATACTGGGTAGCAGTTCACTGCAATGACAGGCCATTTAAAACATTTGATTTCGCATCACTTATAATGGTCCCCTTTCCTGCAAGAATCATTCAGCATCAATGTTAATAATACTATTTTGCCTCATACAACAGAGACAAGCACGGCAAAAGATTCTCTCAGACGATACGTTAATTTGTCATGATTCATTATTATCAGTGCTTGATGTGTTTAAGTAACTTTAGGTGACTAATGAATTGGAAAAAGTTTTTAAACATCAGTAAGTAACTGAACTTAGAGTGAAACTTTAAAACATTTTAAAACTGAGTCATTAATAATCCACATACTGGTTAATGTTGGAATAGGACGGCTGATGTTCCGATCGGATCGTCCTTTCAACAACTTGGCCGTTTTGTCGTATTGCTGCTTTTTAAAAAGCACTGAAATGCATTTTCAAATGACTTCTGACTTTGGGAAACATAAACACATTTTCAAAGTGATGAAACAGCAGTCATAAAGATTAAGTTTACTGCTGATCACAAAATAACTGAGCAATCCGGTGCAGAAGCAATTCAGCATGAACCAGATCTCTCTCAGACTGCCCCCATCAGTCAGTAACTGAGGAGACACCCCACCCCTCCTTCTCCACCGTTTTCTTTTTCTCTTCTCCACCCTAACTTTCTTCAGCTCCATCTTTAGCTGCACCCTCGAATGAAAGGTTAGCCAATGATTCTGTTGCCCTGACCACTTTGGGTAGTGTGCTCCACCAGAGTGGGACCAGTACAGACAGGCATTGAGAGATCTGGCTGGGACGTAGGGTCTGAAGATTGACAGGAGGTACCATAGCTGACAAATAACATATATACATATATATATATATATAGGCTATACATATATATATATATATATATATATATAATTTATTTTTTTTACAGCAGTACTTTTAAATATTGCAATACCTGAAATAGGAAATAATTGTATGTGTAGTCAATGAATTGTATATTTGCACATCTATTGTTGTGGTGCAATATCTTGATAATATATTGCATGTCAATATATTTCCAGGGTATCAAATTTTACATAAGGGGAGAAAGCGACCGCTGTGACAAATTATGAAAAGCTGAAGGACAATGAGCACAGACACAGAGCTAAAACCAGCTTTCACTTTAATTTTAACATACACAGCATGACCTCGCATTCAAACTCCTGGAGCTTAGGTAGGTTTTATATGCAGACTTTTCTTTCCAGCTGAGCTCAATTAATTTGGTCTGATTCTGGTTGTTAATGGAATATCGATCTGAATTTGACAATCTCTGCAAGTCATCTTTTTTTGCCCTCCGAGGACAACAATTTATTCAAAATCAGAAGCCAAACAAAACAGGAATGAATACAGCACCAGAAGTATTTCACGATTATTCAAATGTACACCGGCTGAGCAAAAAAGTTAATTAGAAAATGAACCAGAGAAAAGTAATTCAAGCAAACAGAAATAAGTATCCATATTAATTAGCACCATTTAATTAGCATGGATCCAAAGCTACTGGAGGTTAACTCAGAGCGCAATTTCAAAATACACAAAATATGGGAGTTTAAAGACGAAGGCACAGCCTAATTGAGGACACGGTATACAGTATTTTCTCTTGTGCGTGGGTCTGGGTGGTGCATTACATTGGTTACCCACATGCCAATCCTGAAATTAGCAGCATCTCCATCATGTAAAAACCTCAACAGGCTGGAGACATCGTGCTTCAGCTCCCAGTGTTTGCATCTATTGAGAAAACTCATCTTTGGAATCTAAAATGCAATAGTTGGAAGCTCCCTTTTTCATTATTGTGTTTGTCTATCCAGGCACACTGCATGCTCGGCTTAGCAATCATGACAGTGCATTATTAATATTAATGTATTTGCCATTTCGAGTCCAATGATTTTTAGTTAATGCGCTGCCCCTCCCTACACCCAGCTCAAACAGATTACCTAAAAATCCTTTCTATAATGAGTGATGCTTCTATCCAAATTCAGAAAATTTGAGCATTTCTGCAGCTAATTCCTTATTATTTAGGCTGATGGCTGAAGGGTTTTCATCATGGAGTTAATTAATCTTCCTCAGTTGTTTTCTAGCACAAAAATCACCCATTTCATTCTACCCTCTTTTATACACCACCAGAAATTCCCAAGAAATTCACTTTGAGGTGGTTTAACTACTGCAACCTCATGACCAATATATACTGCACTGTACAGCTGAATGTATACTAAGGCAAGTCAAATTCATTTCTCAAGGGTACAACATTAGTTCCCTAGCCAGGATTTGAAATGGAAACCTTCTCCACATGGGTGGGTGATACATCAGTATACCTGCATGGCCAGTCTACTTAAATACATGTTTTAAGAATGTTGCAGTAGGCTCATTCCAGCAAATCAAATACTGATACAGAAGCATTAGCTAATTAGCAGTCACTGTGTTCTGTTTTTCTTCAAGCTGCACTACACACTGATTTGCTATTGTTGATCTATTCTTAACATTGTTATTATGTTACCTGGCAACACTGTTCTTAAGACTGTTCCTGAGCATGCCCATGTGTGATGTCCTGTTTGATGTCTGAATTATCTTACTTTTTGTAATGGCACATGAAAACTGTTTAAAAAAATTAAACAACAACATTATTGTCATAAGGGTTTAGGATTATTATGACATGGGCCTGGATTCAATCTACATTTGTTCTGCGTTTCACCTGCCAAAGTTTGCAAAGAGAAAAGTAACTCCTGCATTTATTTGTGAATCTGCATCAAGGGCAAATGTTCATATAAGCCATGTTGTATCCATCCCTTCTACATATACACTGCAGGTAGGCCCTGATACACTTCTAACAGGTTGACTGGATATGCCAAAGGCTACTGGCGCAGACAGCCCAACTCAGCACCTTCCTGCATGCCCCGTCTAGATCAGAGGGACAGAGACGTTACTGACACCGTGGAGGGGGCTTTTTACACACAAAAAAGCTGCGTAAACAGCAGCTAGAGTGACACTGACGATGCAAACGCAGGCGGGCTGTGTTACTGAAGCCCGGCAGTGATGGGGAGACGCCCTGCTGTATCTGCTGCGTGAGCACCAGACCAGCTGAACGAAGGTCAGGGGAGGGGGCAGAGGGAGTGTCATTAAAACACAATAAGCGAAAAACTAAACCTTGGACAGGTTATTTTAAGCGTGTGCGTGTGCGTTTGTCTGCGCGCATGCGTGTTAACACTGAGCTGGCTTGTCTGGGCATGACCACCATGAGGAGGCCCCACTGAAAGTCATTGCGGAGGACGACAGAGAGGCCTGATACAGCTCTTCAGCCGAAGGACAACTCGCCCTCCCCGGAGACTGAGTCTGTTGTCAGGGCACTCCATCCAGGATTCGAACCCGTAACCTTCCACAAAGTGGAACATTCAGTGCCAGCCTGGGACGGAAAGGTCACAGTGACGTTTTCCTGGGAGACGGTGAGGTCATAGATAAAGCAAGGATCCAGCCAATGTGGTGCAGCATCAGTGAGTGGGAGGAGCTATGACTAAGCTAAGTCGAGGTGTACTGCAGGAAAGACATGAGTAATGACCCACATTGTTTATCTGAACATGAAAACTAAAGAGGGCAACACCTCCTGAGAAAGACCTTGGACAATACTTCCACTTTGTGAGAAGCACCTTGAGGAAGTCACCATTTAGCCTAATGGGCCTGTGCACTTAATTCAAAACTGATACAGTGATGTGTAACAGCTCAAACATATTTTAAGTCTACAAAAAGAAGAAGCAGCAGCAAAAACAGTCATTTCCAACACTACTGCAAATTAGGTTTTTTCATTTATTTCTGGGGTGACTATGCTTTTGGTCCTCCTGAGAGTGGTGAGAACAAATTGTGCTCCTGGGAAGGAATTTAACAACCCTTAAATTCTACTTCTTATCACAACAAGGCTATATACCAGACGGAAACCAAGGTTTCCTCCCGAAAGATAAGACTGTCTGATATCTGTGAGGGAAAGCGGTCTGAGCAGAGGGAGAGATTCTTTGACTGATCGGGCACACAGAACTGACCTCTCTTTCCCTTGTCACATAAGATGCAATCAGCTAAAGAAAGGAGCCAGACACTAATGAGTTACATTAATTTGACTTGATACACTGTGCGCTCTTGTGTGGCCCAGCCAGTAAGGCAACCCGCTACAAGTAGAGACTGGGGCCTACATCGGAGAAATTTCTTTGAGCCTTGTAATGGTATTACTGTAACCAACTATGACTCCAGTTACCAGGCTGGTTTCATCCAACAAGTGCATCAGAGTATTGAGTCCAATTTCATTTCCTTATTGGAGAAACAGAAATGGAGGGGTAGAGAAAAAGTTTGAAATAATTAATGCACTTAAACACGAATACAATCAAAAGCAGGTTCGAGGACATAATTAGTTTAAAGGTATAGTTTTAGCTCATTTGAAGCTCCAGAGACCCTCAAGGTAGCCTTGTCTACTGAGAGTCTGACCAGTTTGCACTGGTGTAAAATAAGTCTGCTCAACTGCTAGGGATATGCTTTATTTAATAAACCAATAGTCACTTATTCTTTATGAAGGATGTCCTGGTGTAGGAAGGACTCCAGTGAACCACACCAATGCAACTACTGACCAATGACAAAATGCAGGCTAGAATTTGCCCAAACTAATCGGAGTGCAGGAAAGCGGTCAAACATTATAACTATTCCAGGCACTCTACAGCATATGGGATAGAGACCCTCAAGCAACACAAATAAAACGTAGACCAATTTATCCATCTGTCCATGTCCACAAAAACGGGGTTAAGGTCAGAGGACCAGCTTGGTGTGGCGGTGCTGTGGCACTATGACACGTCAATCAAGCAGAAACGAGCCCTGCTGCGCAGAGAGGGCAGGAAGCAGCGAAGAGCCTTTTAACGCGGTGACTCATCGCCCCCCCCCAACTCCCTGCTGGGTGCTCAGCTTTCAAACACCAATTGGCAGGGGAGTCATTCAAGACACATGCTGAAATCCAGAATCATACCTCATCCAACCGCAGTGAAAGCAAACAGCGACATCATCGCCATCAGGTCCCATTCATGAGCCCCTTCTAACAGTCTTAAAGGAGCATGAACCGCAAGCCCCAAAAGCAAAACAGGGGTCAAGCTGCTGTCCCACCTAATCCTCCAACAACAGGCCCCACCTTGTCCATCCCTGGCTAACGACACAGGAAGGCCAAGACTGGCTCATACCTCTGATCTGCTGTTCTTAGTTATATTCAAATGCCTAATGTGGATTGGTTTACTGTGTTGAAATTATTTGACAGACATTATCTTGCATTATGTCTAGGGCATACAGCCTCCTAGTTAGCCCAAAGACAATTTTCCCCAGAAGAGGCTGATATAATCCAGTCTAATCTCTCCTGTTGGTTGCTATAGGAACAAGAACAGACTTCCGCAGACTTTGTATGCCAATTCATTCATTTTTAAATATTCACCAATATTTATGCTGCACTAATAATTCTTACCGAATGTGTGCACACACCACAGCACTGGATGCTCAACTGCTGCCTCCCACACAATTTGCTCTTTAATGTGTCCCCCTCATAGCTCTCTTCTACATTCATAAAATATCAATGATTGTAGAAGGTACTGAATTCATTCATCTGTGTTTAACCAGAAGGGCTGTTGAAGAAGGTCTATTATTTCATTTGTTCAAACATAACTGCCTTTTCTAGCATCACCCGTTCCACTAAAACAGGTGTCCACCAGTAAACTGACAACTCATCTGAAACCACCAAAGATCAATCAAGATTAACCGCAGCATTTACACAATGAAGAAAACAATCAGTATATTTCCAAAATGCATCACTTCCAATTAATGAAACGAACACGTTAATGCCCGCTAGAGCAACGCAAAGTATTGCAGTATAATGAGGCTGCCAAACTGCCCAGGACTGACATTAAAATACGGTTCTGCCCTGCTAGTAACAGGCTCTTCGGTACGCCATTACCCTGCTTCAAAGCTTTTTCTCCACAGCATCTGCATGTCTGGATCTCTTTGTGCTTTCTATTCAACACAATGTCTGTTCACCCAGGCTGACCCCTGAGCTGTCATATTGTGCCATGCAGAAAATGTTACTGTCTAAAAGATTGTGGCCAGTTAGAATGCCTTCACTCGAATACAATTGCGCAAATTTACTGACGCTCCCTGATATCAGCTGGGAAATTCCCCACTGATGGGCTAGTAACTGGTCATGACCACAGTTTCATACTGTAGAAACAAGGCAATACTTTTCCAAGGGTGTAGCCATGCTGCGCTTTAGGAGACAGGCTGCACAGCCTTTGCAGCCTCTGAAATGATGCAAAGTCTTACTATACAATGCATTTCAGACTGCCCAGAGACCCTGAGTAGAGGTCTTATCACTATGACATAATCACACAAGCGACGTCACTCTCATCCAGTTTACACAATTTATATTAGATTACATATAATCCATTCACACACCTGCATATTTTATTCAGGTTAAAGGATAACACCGGTGATTTTATTTTTTCAGTATCATAAACATATCATATGAAAAGACAATGAAAAGACAAAAACTGACAATGTTTTTGGCCAACTTTCAATCAATTAATTTAACAATTACAATACTGAAAAATTTTCAGTGTTAACCTTTCAGTACCTTGCTTAAGGGTGCAAGGACAGTGCCCCACCAAGGACTCAATCCTAAAACATTGCGAGAACATTTCAATATCAAGTGTCCTTTTCATTGTCCTTAAAATACATTTCAGAGTACTTGAATGGGCAAGCTTATTTGGGGTGTCATACTGTTTACGAAAAGAAATCTCAGTAGAATATATTATAACCTTGTACCACACTGATGAAAATATAAACGCAGCAAACTCCTCATCTTACATGAACAATCTTTTTTTCCCCCCATCAAAAATACCTCTGGGAAAAGACAGATGCTGGGTTTATTTACAGGAAACAAGAGCTGCTGTGTTTTCCAAGGCAGAATATTAAATTATACACCAAATGAGTTTCTGCGTTTTTTTTTTCTTTCATCATGTGGCTAATATTATGCTAAACTGCTAATTAAGACTGTGAATTGCAGACGGTGCCTGACCCCTCCATTTTCCTTAAACCAGCTTCCTTTTTTATACCCAGTGTGTGTTTTCACAGCAGAAGCTTGTGAGAGGTGGTGGGAGTCCATCATATGAGGAATATGCACTTCATCTTGGTGCTCAGATGAAAAGCAGTCGCTCTTCCTGATAGACAATTTCCTCTCATCTTGGGCTCCCATCAATTTATCAATTCACTCATGTCCAGAGTCATCACAGGAGCGGAGCAGCCATTTTGCACTAACTGAGTTATTGGACTGCAGAGCAGTATCCAGTACAGGAGCACAGGGGTGCACAGAGTACCCAAATAATTAGCATGTGCCATGCACAAAGCCGCTGGTCTCCCTTCCTCCAAGACAAATGGTATAAACTGTGACTGAATACTGAAGCACAACTACTTCAATCCTGATTCTTAATCGGAAAATTAGTCAATGAAACAAAGCAAAAAATAAAACACTAAAAAAAATAAAAAAAACATTAACTTCCACAAGGCAGTCTGATGAGGCACCAGGGCAAGTGTACAAGTGCATCATGACCCTGAAGCAGAGGGTGCACAAGCATCTCTGAGAATTACAGTCGCTCACCACTCACAGCACCCATGACTAATTCAATACAAGCCACCTTCACCGCATTTCTTTGAAGACTGCATCATTTTATCATCATTAATACTCAGCAAAAAAAAAGGTAATTGTTCCAGTAAAACTGGCCAGTCAGGGGGTTTATTCAGTTTTGCAAGCTGGGGAAATATGATTCAGGGCAAAAGAAGACTGGGTAAGAGAATACCGTGTGGACTGTGAAACAAGCTTTGCTTGATTGATTGATTATATTCCACTTGACAGGGAGTTTGACAGGTTCTATTCTGGGGCAAATTCAGCAGAATCAGCATTTTTCCTATTTTCATTTACGTAACCATCCTCTTGGCCTGGCAACTCAATGTGGGAATCCTGCAGTGGGGGAATAATGCTGCCTGACAGCACCCCAGTGGAAGAGAACCATCACAGGCCTACAATATGTGGCAACCTAATAAAACAGACACATATCTGGAAAGATATGCAGAAGAGTGGATTTCAGTGGTAAGTTTCCTCAGTCAATGCATATGTCCTCAGCTATGATTTATTTGGGTTTTATCTAATTTAACTTCTACTGAGAATGAGCATAAAATTCGCCTCCCAGCAATATCCTTGGCATAGGCCTTAACTTCCTGTCTTTCATACTCTTTAACCCAGTGGTCTCCAACCCTGGTCCTGGAGAGCTACAGGGTCTGCTGGGTTTCATAGTGACTCTGCACTTCCTGAATGAATTAGAGCAGTTGATTACACAGTTAACTCAACTCACCTGGTGTCTTGGGTCTCAATTGGGTGCTGATTTTAAGGTGAAAACAAAAACCAGCAGACCCTGTAGCTCTCCAGGACCAGGGTTGGAGACCACTGCTTTAACCTATGCCAAACAGCAGGGGTCCTCAATCTTATCCAGAATGGGCTGGTGTGGGTACAGGCTTCCATTCCAACCAAGCAGTTACACACCTGATTCTACTACTCAATCACTAGTCTTTGCAAAGAACCTTGATTAGTAGAATCAGGTGTAAGCACCCACACCGGCCCTTTCTGGATAAGATTGAGGACCCCTGCCATACAGTCACAGGTAGTGATGGGAGAGTAAAGCAGCATGAGCCCCTCAGTCAGGTTGAGCTACCACTGCAGTCACAAACAGTCACTTCCTCCATCACAAACATATTTTGTTTGATTCATAATAATCACGGTGCATGACGGTTTAAACTGCGCACAACAGCAATATAATATATTCTATATGCAGTATCAATGCCGCGTAACGCGTTGGTATATTCGTGGAGATGTGCTTATTGTCCAAAACAGTCAATGAATTAGCGCTCCTAGACAACGAAAATAACGTGCTCTTTGTTATAAGCCTCAATAAAAATATTTTTAATCAGACGCGGCCAAGGGAAAAACGATTCAAATCCTCCAAAAAATAATCCACAAGAAGAGAAAAAAAAGGCAATCCACAAAAACAAGGATATTATTTCTTAATTATATACAAAAAAACAATTGGATTGGTCTTACCGCTTTAGAAATGTACGGCTCTTTCAATCCATGCATTCCGTGGGAAATCCGTCAATCATCCAAAAAGGTGATTCCAATGTCCGATTCCAAGCGAGGGTTGTAATTCTTGCTTTATATAATCGCGACGCACGAAAATAAGCTATTATTTCTATATTTATTTTAACAACAACACAAAAGACGCTTACAACTCCGGTTTGCCGCCATAGTTTTTTGAAATGGAACAACTGATCGATCACGGGCTCTGCAGACGCCTCTTGTGAAGTCAGGGCCCTCTAGTTTTCTGAACGAACATCTCTTAAAGCAGTGGTGTCAAACTCGTGCCATGGAGGGCCGTGTGTATGCAGGTTTTCATTCCAACCAATTAATGCTGCCTTAATTGAGTCCAATTACTCATTCAGCCATATGCGTTTAACTGCATTGAAGCACAGAATATAAGAAAATTTTTATTTAGACAATGCGGGTCACCATAGACGTCGGGTCACCATTGTGCACAAACCTGCATCCCTAATTCAGCAAATAATTTAACTAATTATATAATCAAGATCTGAGGCTGGAATGAAAACCTGCATACACACGGCCCTCCATGGCACGAGTTTGACACCACTGTCTTAAAGGGACAATACAACACATTACATATAAAACAAAACAGAGAGTGAAATAGAAATAAATACATCCGAATGAAGTTTTATGGTGCATGAATGATGACCAGTTTACAATTATACATTTTTAGATGGGCAACATTGTAACACAAGAACACATTATCAACAGATAAGTGTTATATGTGTTTTGAGCACATAATATAAAGAAATAATGAAGACAATTTATGTGGCGGTGTCACAAGCAGAAAAATTACATTTGATTGGCTGAGGCCGGAGGAGACAATAGGGATAGGGGGATATCTGATTGGCTGAGAAGACAAAAGGCATTAGACTAAATGGGGCACAGGTGTACTCAGGGCTCCACCTCCATCCTCAGTTCCCCCGGTCTCCCCCGGAGCGGCAATTTGATGAGGTTAGTGCGCCCACAAAATGCTTCTGATGTGCTTTTTCCTCCTCCCCTCAGTTGTGCTCTTTTTAAGTATCAACATCTCCTTGTCCTCATTTTCCAAATAGCGCCAAAGGGCTACCCTTTTTAAGCATCAACTAAAAAAAGGGAACCTGGAACTAGGCCTGTGACGTGCGATTGCCGGTTTACTTTACGGCATGTATTGAGTTTCCTGCCCTTGGCTCTTGCCTCCTTGTAGTTCCCGTGCTAAAAGAAATGTCCTTCGCTTCTCCTCCTCTCCGCTTTCCTGGCCCTTACGGCGCTGAGCTCCGATCGCACGACGCGTAAGCGGGGGGGGGCACGGAGAGCGACGTTGCCCGGGCGAGCGCCAAACAAAGCGCTGCTTGTACCCGTGTGGCGCGGCGAGGTCCGGGTCACTGCGCGTGGCGCGTCCGATTCTAACAGATTGTTTCTGTTTGGCGTGACCACACCAGGAGCAGCCTGAGAGCCTGCTTTATGTGGGGGTGGTGCAGGGGGGGTCTCTGGGTAGAGGAGGAGTGCTCCCTTCCTCATTCTCTCTCTCACTCTGCTCATTCTCTCTCTCTTTGCGAGCCTGGGATGTGGTTTCTCACTAATGTGTGGGACACAAGGAAATATATCCTAGGGCTTGCCGCACAAGACCCATCATTACTTCCTCTTCCCACTTCACAACTTCCTGTTCCTTCCAGCCAAGACACATCTGCATAATCCATCTGCTCAGTCACACTTTGCGTGAACTATACTCCATAAAGCTTCCATTACACAGTCATAAGCATGTCAAAAGCACCAGTCATAATCAGCCATAGCAGGGTGTTTCAGGTTGCATTACCACTTGTCATTACACATAACATCATAACACTGTTGTAAATGTATAGTTTATTGTGAAACCTGCTTAGAAAATTGTAATGCATGCATCATGATAGTATTATGGCATGTTGCATTAGCTGCAATGCCTCATGACTGGTTATGACAGGTGTTATGTCAAGATTGACTCCTTCACAAGCACTCTCTTTTTTAACACACACCCAAAAATGACATACCCAAAATAAAATGGTTACTGTTCTCAAATGCCTTTCACTACTGTTCTGGAATTCCTTTGGTCTCTTTTGAAAGGTAATCCTTGAGAATTTGTTTTCTAAGAGTTAGAATTACTCTAAATATTACTGAAACAAAGTAACAGAAGTGCAAATGCAGTGAAAGTTGCTTTGAATGGATGCAGATGCTTGTGGCTGAGCCTCATCACCATGGAGCCACATCACCAAAAATAAGTATTTTGCATAGTTTTTTCTAAGCTGTGTCTACGTGGGTTTCCAAAAAAGCTATTTGAAGACTCCAAATGGATACTTGCTAACTAAGTGCTATTATGGGTCTTTGGAGGTTTTTACAGAATCAACAGCAAAGCTCCAGAGTCCATAATGCATCCAGTGGAGGATGTGCAGCACAGCCTGCTCCAGTCAGCATGCTACACTGGTCTGCCTTCAGCAGCACTGTAGCCCAGGAGCCATTCTAACACCTGGAGGAAGCTGCAGGGTTACCGGAAGCTTCTCTGTGAGCATTGGCAGACGGCCATGTTCCCGCCCCACTCCTGCATCCTTGCCGCCTGAATGGCCATATCCACCACAGAGAGGCGGAGAAGGAGATTAATTAGCCAGCGCATAATGCAGGCAGCGGCACCATCTTTTGAAGGGGAAAAAGCAGGAAAAACATCAGAGGCTCCGTAAACAAACCTCTTAAAAAGCAGGCCGCATGCGTGCGTACCTCATTAAGCAATCTCTCAGGGTGATTTGCCTCCCTAAAATTACACCTGGTCAGAATAAGGGTTTATTAGTTTCACTAGCATGTGCATTGTCATATTCCAGCGTTCAGGGTCTCAGTTATTCTCTGAGTGTTTGGTATTGTCCTGTTTCAGCGTTCAGGGTCTCAGTTATTCTCTGAGTGTTTGGTATTGTCCTGTTTCAGCGTTCAGGGTCTCAGTGATTCTCTGAGTGTTTGGTATTGTTCTGTTTCAGCGTTCAGGGTCTCAGTTATTCTCTGAGTGTTTGGTATTGTTATATTCCAGCGTTCAGGGTCTCAGCTATTCTCTGAGTGTTTGGTATTGTTCTGTTTCAGCGTTCAGGGTCTCAGTGATTCTCTGAGTGTTTGGTATTGTCCTGTTTCAGCGTTCAGGGTCTCAGTGATTCTCTGAGTGTTTGGTATTGTCCTGTTTCAGCGTTCAGGGTCTCAGTGATTCTCTGAGTGTTTGGTATTGTTCTGTTTCAGCGTTCAGGGTCTCAGTGATTCTCTGAGTGTTTGGTATTGTTCTGTTTCAGCGTTCAGGGTCTCAGTGATTCTCTGAGTGTTTGGTATTGTCCTGTTTCAGCGTTCAGGGTCTCAGTTATTCTCTGAGTGTTTGGTATTGTCCTGTTTCAGCAGGCAGTCTGGCATTTCGGTGGCTCGGGTGCGGCGGCGTGATTTATTTGGCGCTGTTTGTCGCACGCGGCGAGCGGTAGGGCTTCGTAGTCAAGCGGAGGGTTTAAACTGGGGTGGGTTTTAAGGTGGGGGTGGGGGTGGTGGGCACTATCAATCAGCGGAATTACCCTGGAGTGAACAGTGAACAGCGGGGGAAAGGGGAGCCCCTGTCAGCAGGCCCAACTCTCTCTCTCCTCTGTTATCATCGCTCGCAGGCCCCATCGCTGGCGTGCCGGGTACACAAGCACAGGCACAAAGAGCACTGCGGCACTGCCAGGGACGGGCTAACGATGAGAACAGAACCCGCCAGTCCCGCCAGGACCCCGACGCTACGACCCAGCTGCTCTTAATGCAGAACGGCATGCTGGGAGGGGGACGTGGAGGTCAAGCAGACACTGACATATCTGATGCTCAGCCCGATTATCCTCAGCTCCTGAAAGTGTAGACCACAGAATAATTTAACCCTGAAAATCTGTCGTAAATGAAAGATTGATTGAGACATAAATGTGAGTCTTAATCTAGATAATCTAGTTTAATCTGGAGTGTCCTAATCTAGATAATATACAAAATCATAATTAAAGAAAATGTTTGACTGGACTAGTTAAATATTTATGTTTTCTGGCAGGTATTATCAAGTTCGAGGCCTACTCTGTTTAAGCACATACGGCATAGATGGCATAAAAGAAAATAATGATTCTCAGTATTCCACAGCAACTGAAAATCCAGAACATCCTTAAAATGTTGGAACAAAGATAAATATAGAAAGAGAAACACGCACGCACATAAATACACACATGCATGCATGCACTCACGCACGCATACACACACAGCCACTCTGACCTGAAGGCCAAGGGAGGTCACATCATGTTTCTCACTTCAGTAAACTCAGAATGCATTTCTTTCCCTTTGCAGGGATCCTAAGAGCTTTTGAGTGAAGAGTCACCTTCACTGAGCAACGGACTCAAAACGTAGAGAAAGCCTGGCAGCTCTGCTTTCAGTGGCCGCAACTTTAAACCGGTAACAGCCTTTTCAACATTACCACCCTTAGTATCAGCTGCCGGTAACTGATTTTTTTTTTTTTGGGGGGGGGGACTTATTTACTTTTTTTTTTTTACTTTTTCATTTTCCTGTTCCAACCCCTATGGAATTCTAAAACAGAAATACAAAAAGCAATAAGAACACTGTATTCTGCTACCCCCCCCCCAACACACACACACTCACAGCCCCACCCACCCACCTGCCTGCAAAATGCTAAATGCCTCCCTTAACAGTCAAAATACAAAATGGATAAAAGAATGATTGTTGTTTGTAATAGCCAATGAAAGGATAATTATCATATAAACGGCGATTTCTTCTCAAAAAAGTAATTGGGCTAACAGTCAGGCTCTTTTGATTCTATTCGGCCATTACTGCCAATAACGGTTATAAATTATTATTATTATTATTATTATTATTATTATTATTATTATTATTATTATTATTAATAAATAGTAACTAGCGTTGACCTCTCCATGAGAGGTTACAGATTTTTCAGAGCAGGGATGGAGAAGGTGGGGTGGTGTGGTTATTAGAGGTGTGGTAAAACGGTTAGAGAGCAGCTGTGATATTTCCCCCCTTCTTTTACAAACCTCAGTGAAAAGCGTTCTATAAATAGCACAGAGGGGAAGGCCTGGGAGTCTTTCTCATTCCTGTCACAGAGTCCGCTGACTTACTGAGAGTGAGAGCAGACCCAGACAGCCCCCGCATTGCGGGAAACGCACCGCCCCGTCAGTCTGGCTCTCCGCAGGGCAGGGGGCCTCTGCAGGAGGAACGAGGGCCAGGGCGACCCTGCCGAGCCGCTGGCCCTCCGTCCCGCACCCCCAATTTGGCCCCTAGCAAACCACAGAGTGGGGTCCGGGTTAATTTCATCTGGATGTTGAGACAATGGGAGGACAGACACACGCCCCCCAGAAGCTGTCATGGCCAATGTCAGGGCGTGGCCTCGACCAGCTGTTTCTCCTCCATGCCAGCGGGTCCAAAACGACCCGTCAGCATCGCTGGCTCTGTGCCAGTGCCTTCTGTCACCCCAGAAAGGCACAGCCGCAGCAGCAGGCCACCAAAGGACACGGACAAAGTACATGGCCATCGAAAGCATCAGCAAGCTAGCGCATCAATGGTCCAGAGCATCAAAGGTCTAGAGAAACAATTTCAACAATCTACAGTTTACACAAAGTCTACTCATGTAACAGTATAGAGCGTTAAAAAATCTCCAGCCAACAGAGCCTCTAAAGACAACAAAGTTTCACTCCTACTGTACAGCTTTGCCAGTCTACAGCACTTCAAATGTCTACAGCTTGATATTCCGTAGCGCTTCAAAAATCAACACAGCTTTGACGATCTTCCCGGTCCCAGTGCCGCCTGGGGGTGACTCCTGGTGTTCAGCTCCCACAAGTTCTCAGGTCTTTCACACATTTACAGATGCTCTTCAGTCACCGCCCGCGCCAATTTTATGCGTGCGGCGCGACCGCGGAGGAGAGCGATAAAAGCGCCGGCGTAGCTCATTAGCTTCACGCTACGTTTTTAGGCAGGGACAGCGCCGCTCTCGCGACAGCACCTCAGAGGCTTAAAACGTCAAAAGGTTTCTGCCAATGCTTTCACAAATTCTATGCTCATTAGGAACGACGGTAATGCGAAAGAACAGACAGCAAGGGATGCAAATTTAAGGAGTATGTGATTCAGGATAAACAATAATTAAATATATTCTTAGAAATACAGAATGAGCAGAAATCCCGGGGTGGGGTGGGGGGGGGAGACAAAAAAGCGAGCAATATTCATTCTGAACTGGCGCAGGTGGCGGAGAGACGGGATGTTTCTTTCCTCTGCTAATCCATGGCTTCTTATGAGCGTCTGGTGCCCACAAATGTCTGCACAACAGAAAAAAGCAACAGTGGCTTTTGGGTGAGTAGAAAGAGAAATAGTATTGAAAGAGAGGAGAGTCCTTACTCGCCACCGCAATGCTCTCAGTACAATGAAACCAGTATTGATCACCTGAGTAATTGTTTTTTAATTCCACTCCCACTGTGTTCTCTAGAGTGGTGTCGGGGGACCGTGGTGAGATGAGGTTAAGGCGCAGATCTAATCCCAACTCGCATGCCAGGACCGCGATTCCCATCAGCCACCGGGGCGTCAGCAGGCCAATTACACTGCGCCGGAGCCGTCTCCCGAGGCAGGGGGGACGGATTGCTCCCATAAGCGTTTTCGAGGCAAACTGCATCGAGAGCAAATCAATTACGCAGGCCGGCAACTGAGAAGGGAGGATTCAGACACGGCGTCGCCGTGGCGATGGAGGATATTTTGTAAGGCTAGCACCCTATAGCGCACTTCCTGGTCTGGGGGGGGGTCATGTCGATAGGCTCGTCTGCCTTATACGTGCAATGTCATCACTTCTGCGTGCGGATGAGGAGACATGATCAAACGCCAGGGTCACACTCTCCACCCCGTCACCTTGAAATGACAGAGAGGAATTACAGTCGAGGGAGGCTCGTAAGCAATGACCATTAACAGCGCTGCTGAAACCTGTCTGCAATGACCATTAACAGCACTGCTGAAACCTGTCTGCAATGACCATTAACAGCACTGCTGAAACCTGTCTGCAATGACCATTAACAGCACTGCTGAAACCTGTCTGCAATGACCATTAACAGCACTGCTGAAACCTGTCTGCAATGACCAGCAGGAAATGGAATGGAATGCAGGACCCAAAAATCAATGGAAAACAGGACCCAAAGATTTTTTGGCTCGTCGATTCACCGACAAGCTTAAATCAGTGTTGACCACAAACTGGAGGTTCGTCTGGCATTCCACACCTACTGTGCAGTATTTTTTTCATCAGTGCAATTTCCCCTAAAGGTCTGACAGTGAGCACGTCTTACCAAACAGCAGCTGTCACTCAGAGCCTGGAGATGAAAAGTGTTTAAACTCAACAGTCCAGTGAACACTGAAATTACATATGGCTCTCCTGCCCACACACACACACAGACACACACACACACACATGTACAGACATACAAAGATATAGACATTAAATCACTCACATTACTCTCACACACACACACACACACACACACACAGACACACACACACACACGTTGAGCATGACAGCAGAATAAGTAAACACTCAGCTGGCGCTGAAATGAATCGCTGCACAGTCGTCACGTCGGGCGGACAGAAGGCAGCATTTGGACGGGAGGTCCTAACGGCGCCCTGTGGAACTCCCAGGCGCAGCTGGAGCCGGTACAAAGCGCAGGCTGCAGAACGGCGCTAAGAACGCGTTCCTCAGCCAAGCATGCTTCCCAGAAGCCCCTCTAAATGGCAGCTGCCTGTAAACAAGCGAGCAAGGTCACACTCACTGTCGCAGGAAGGAGGAGTAAATCCCGGCGTGGGTATTTTAGCTGGTGCTCCATGTGGCTGGCCCGGGTCTAACGGTGGTGGTTCAGCTCACACGCAGCTCAGGTGCTCGGCACTGTGAAGGCCGGCTCACTGAGGTCCGTGAGTCGGTCTGTCACAGGGAGACTGTCAGAGCTCACCAGGTGTTATTATTTATTGTCAACTTCAGCTAGCAAGATCTTACAAAGCTCGTACAGTACCCGTCCATCCTGTGCTCTCTCTTTCTTAATTTGTTATGATAAACACATTCATGTTCTCAATGGATATATTGCACATATTATTGAGAAACAATATCACAAAACGCAATGCAATGCTGTGAGGTGCCATTTTGAGTGTTCTTGGACTGTCACCCAAATTCCAGTGTAGGCCGGTGAAGCCACAAATGCCAGAGGTTATAAATGGAAGCGTAAACGGTGGTTGGAATAGCAGGCTATGGACAATACCAGGGGAAGGGGTCAAAAGGGCAGGACAAGACTGGACACTGACAGAAATAAACCATTCTGCAACACATCGACAGTGCCACAGCACCTCCACATGGCATCCTAGGGCCAGGTCACCTCAACACAGGAGCTTGGAAGAGACCTAGCCATGGACTGTACCATGTAGATTATAAGCATGCAATTCTTATAATCTGATAATACAATGAATGTAGAAAGGGGGGAAGAAGTTGAATGAGCACAAATGTGGTGCCGAATGTGAAAGAGGTGAGTAGATACATACGGACAGGGGCGGCCGTGCTGACACTGCAGGCCTTATTTTACTATAGATTCAGCCAAAAAACTAAAGAAAAAAGAAAAGAGAGCACATAATCGAGTGGAGAAGGACGGGAGATGTCTGCCGCTGCGGTCTCTCTCCCTAGTTGCCGGGTGATCCGGGGTAGTGAAGGCGGGACCAGGCCTGGTCCGCAGCCCAGCGGCCGGGCCTCTGAGGCTCCTCCCCCCGGGTCTCTCGCAGCACGCTAATGGCTGCCGATCAAGCGGACGCTGACAGGTAGACTCAGCCCAGGCGGGGGGCAAGGTCACCCTCCGCCCGCCGAAGTGCTGGCAGCCACGGGCCCTTCAGCTTCGCAGCGAGCCCAGAGAGGGAGTAAAGGCGTGACCACCCCCCCCGGGGGCGGAGAGCCAGGGGCTTGAGTGACACGGGGGAAGGGGAGAGAGGGCGTGGCCAGCCCTGACAAATGACAAATAGGGCACAGTCGACCCTGAGGTAACGATAATGGACTCATTTCAGAAACTCAAAGCATTTTATAGTGAATGGGGGAGGGGCAAACTCACCTCACACACCAGCAATGTGGAGCAGCAAACTGGGTGATGCAAACAAGCCCTTTTGCATCAGCCGCGGCGGAGAGGGATTTTTTTACTGCATCACGCAGGAGAGGGTCGGGATACTGGGTAGGAAGGGTGTAGCTACCCCAGAGGAAAGGATATCTCCAAGAGAGCAGCCAAGTGGGAGCCGCCTCTGCGATTTCTTCCTCTAACCTTCAAGCTTGGTCCGCTCATAAAAACCCCCCAAATTAATCCTGCCAAATGAGGCTTTTGCTTCCATTTAACTTGCCCATTATATCCCCCATTCACAAATGCACTTCTAATCAAGTTTAATCCTCTCTCTGGAGCAGATGTAAGCAACATTAGAGAGCCCGTGAAATTTTATGAATCATTTTCTGGTGCCTGCAACTGACAAGTCATCACTCCACAATAACGACTGCATTCCATTACATTACATTACATTACATTATAGGCATTTAGCTGACGCTCTTATCCAGAGCGACTTACAACAGTGTAACCAAACTCAGGATCAAGTCCACTTAAGTCCATTGAATAAAATGTAGATAAAAAGCCTTTACTATAGTAGCATACAGTAAGGAGAAACAAGATAGTCTGAACCAAAAATTTTTTTTTTTTTTTTTTTTTTTTTTTTTAAATAGTTATGGGAGAGGGTTTAGGGAAGAGGAGAGAGGTATACAGAGAAGAGGTGCGTCTTGAGTTTCCGTTTGAAGGTGCTCAGACACTCTGCTGTTCTGACCTCCACTGGAAGATCGTTCCACCATCGTGGGGCCAGAACTGCAAAGAGTCGAGACCTTGTTGCTGCTCGTGTAGGGGGAGGAATCAGCCGCCCTGTAGTAGCCGATCGGAGCGATCTGGCCGGCTTGTAGGGTCTGATCATCTTCTGCAGATAACCAGGAGCTGACCCCTTGACTGCTTGGAAAGCAAGCACCAGTGTCTTAAACCGGATGCGAGCTTGCACTGGTAGCCAGTGGAGGGAGATGAGGAGGGGAGTGACGTGGGAGTCACGAGGGAGGTTGTAAACCAGACGTGCTGCTGCATTCTGGATGAGCTGAAGGGGTCTGGTGGCTGATGCTGGGAGGCCAGCCAGGAGGGAGTTGCAGTAGTCCAGACGTGACAGTATCATGGCCTGGACCAGGAGCTGTGTGGAATAATTGGTGAGGAGTGGTCTTATTCTGCGGATATTGTACAGGATGAACCTGCACGACCGGGTAGTTGCCGCGATATTCTCAGAGAGTGCCAGCCTGTTGTCCAGCACAACTCCAAGATTTCGGGCACTCTGCGAAGGGTGTAGGGGAGTGTCTCCTAAAGAAATGGGCAGATTCCCCAGCACTGACCTTTGCCCTGCGTCATATTCCTGTCACATCCACATACCGCCCAATTTCTTTATCATGTCTCTGAGCCATATACCCTATCACTGAGTCACATACACTATCACTGAGTCATATACACTGTCACTGAGTCATATACACTATCACTGAGTCATATACACTGTCACTGAGTCATATACACTGTCACTGAGTCATATACACTGTCACTGAGCCATATACACTGTCACTGAGTCATATACACTGTCACTGAGTCATATACACTATCACCGAGCCATGGGCAGATGTTGTGGAGAAAAAAGTAGTGTGCACAGTACGCACATAATTTGTAAAACACACCAACATCAAAATAGCCAATGACAGATCATTATGTCCACATGGCTACAGTATGAAACAGGGGATTAGCACAAGAAGCAGACATCCATATGTAGATCCAGAGAGAAACCCTTGCCCACACGCATACACACACAAACGCACGGCACACACACACACACACACACACAGGAATAAAATACGTCAGAAGATCGAACCCAGCCCCTGGTGACAATCCAGCTAAGTTAAAGACGCCTGTGCTTTCATGAACATGCCATGCAGTTTTGCACACACAATGGCAGTGAAATTGCCCTGATTCAGTTGAGCCCTCAACCAGACGGGATGAATGCCAGCGTCTGTCGAGAAAGCGAGGGGGGCTGTCAAAGCCCAGGGATTTTTGCGATGATGGATTGCTTTTTTGCTGGAACAGATATTACCGATCTGACAAGCAATTTCATTTTGACTAGAATGCGGTGAGCTTCTGAACCGCTTCACGTTCGCGACCATATTCCATTTCCCTTCCCTTTAATGCGCCTAATTGACTGAGCGCTGCTCCCTAGCCCTTTCTCCAAGCGAGAGAGCCCTCTCTCTATCTGAGACAGATTGACTCCCGCAGGATAACTTCATTGAACACTCACAAGCCACCACTGTTCTCAGGATCTGGCACACCATATTCTTCCTGCCTAACGCTGCTGATCCTCCTACCAGGACAGATTTTCCAATGAGCATGCTCCCTAACTGTCCAACTCTCTCCTTAAAAACGTGCCCCACTCCCCCCCCAGGATCACAGCGGTGGCCAGAGCTCCATACTGTCCTGTTGAACCTGGAGTTGTTTTACAGGAGTCAACAGGAAAGGAATCCAATCACATGCAAAGATGGAGAGGGCCACATTACCATGGAGGTCTTTCTCCAGGACGGTAATTACAAGCGAGACTGATAAAATCGCCAGGCCTGGGATGCCACCTCTGTTTCACTGTTTACTGGTTCTTGGGCCCGTGGACTCAGAGAGCCACAGACAAAAACAAAGACATTAGGAGCGACAGCGGAAGCCGCTTTATCTCTGAGAAATGGCCGCACAGAGAGCAATTAAGCTCCTGAAAGAGTGGGCTTTGCTCTGAAGCCTTGTACACCTCACACGTCCAGCGTGGAGGACGTGAATCAGGAATCAGCTTCATCCTTCTGCCGGCTGAGAGGACTAATCGGAGGCCGGAGTACCTCCAATTACTGCAAAACACAGTGAGCCCACAGCCCAGTGCTCAAGATGCAGATGAATAGTTTTTCTTTTAAAGTTATAAGCCCATCACTACTTAACCCCTGAGTGGGTTCATTTGCAATAATTCTGTTTTTTGGTGAAATTTTCGATCAGTCATCACACGATATACCGTTTGACAGTGTTAAAACTCGGTAATCTCCCTAAACTCCATAAATCTTACAATGCCAATGTTTTAGCGACAATTGTTCCTTATTTTGTAACATGTGGGGTAGAAAAATAAGCTTGGGGTTCCTCACCTTCTATGTATTTTTGAAATCCACAGACAAATGAATCACTGCGAACAAAATCCACAGTAATTTCTCATCCAAAAAATGTGCTAACTTGGAGAAGCATCGATAGAATGTCCATTGTTTACTTAGCAATCTCATGAAGAATTATCATTGCTGTATCATTATTTTGCTGTTATAAACACACCAAAAGGATTGTAGGGTATAGGGTATAGAGAATAGGGTGTTATTCCAGCGTCCTGGTCTAATTCCCACAAAGCTGCCTCTAGATCTTGCCCCCCCGGCTAAAACACTCCCTTACATTCCCCACTGACTTTGACTGAACTGTCTTTAATGCACACGGGAAATGAGCTCTCAGATGACTCACCTGGTTATTTCAAGAAAAGAAAAAACTTGTCTTCAAAGATTCAAAGTACAGGATCATTTGAGCCAGGTTCCCAGCTGTAATAAGCAATCACACTGCGTAGGTCTCAGTGACCCAGTCTTTTCAATGACTGCTGGGCCCTCAGGGGCCGTATCCAGCTAGAACACTGGCACGGAGCACAGTGACGTGCCCAATGATCAGGAATTCATTTCTCACTGTGACAGGACTGACTGGGGCCTGTCCCACACTGTAACGAATAACTGGCCCCATAACATCACCAAGGGATGGGAGGTTTCAATCACTCCGTATCAGTGGCTGGCTTACTATTTGTATTAGGCTCATTTTGTTTATATAGCACTGTGCATTAAAATGGGCGTAAAGTGTATGCGATGTAAATAGTAGTTATAATATGGTTATGCATTTGTATGTCGCGTTGGTCTTTTGAAGCCTGATATTATCTTGCTATGGTTGATGGAACACCAAGGACCACGATGGAAATAAATCCATATATATATAAGTCCAATATCCTTGGCAATTTCTTCACATGCAAGTCTTTTGATACATGTGTTATAATTTTGTCAAATAAACTAAACTAAACTAAACTAAGCAGGTTATCCTCACCTCACTGGACAAAAGTGACCCCTCTGGTCGAGAGGGCGACTCTAGTCTACCTTAAACAGCTGGGCAAGAAGTGCAGTCTTCCATGCATTAGCTGTGCAGGCCAGTTGGTGGACTTTTAAGTATGAACATTTAAAGGAAGCTTCACATGCTTTGGAGGCAACAGGTATGTGCTCTCCTAAATTGATGGAGGATACTGCAAAATTTGGCACTGTACCACAAATGCAAATCAGAGAGAACATTGAAAATGGGGATTGTTAAGAAAAGCCTCAGGTTTCGTTGAGGGTGTAGTGCTGATGTCACAATGCGTAAGGTCACAGTGGGCGGGGCTGGGGTAGCACTGCATCACAGCTGTAGTGTAGTGCGTCTGGGAGTGTAAGTATAATGCAAGTCCTTGTGACAGGTAAGTAGGCCTCTGCATGTCATGAAAGAGTCAAGGCGTCTCTGGCGCTCACTGACGAGAGCAGCTGGAGAGCGGTGACGAAACAAGCTGTTGCCATGGAGACTCAAGGGTTCCACAGCATCACAGAAAACTCAAGGACAGGAGAATGTCACCATGACTGCCTGCCATAGAGAGAGAGGGAGACAGAGGAAGAGAGAGAGAGGTAGACAGACAGACTGCTCTGACAAAAATACAAAAAACAATATACCACTGCCATCACCCAACTACACAATCCCTCTGACTCTTTCCTTCAATTTCCTTCAAGTCTCAGCAAAAAGACTTTCTCTCTGAATTTATGTTGCTTTCTATATCCAAATGCTTTAGATTATGATGTATACAAGGTTTACTTTTGAATCCTTATCTTATGTTTTGTTCTCATACTTCCTCTAATAATTTAAAGATCACGTAATATTATTCAATTATGACCCTACATTGCCAATTGACAACTTGATTAAGGTTATTTATTTGCACATCTGTAGATAATTGCAGATGAATTGCTTAGCAAGAAACCTAAGTGGGAATTTGTTCACCACCTAGGAGCTCTGTTTATCACCAAATTAGTTATGCTCTATGATATTACATATGTCTAAGACCCCTTGCAAATGACCCCTTATATGAGAATACTAATACATTGTAAATGGGGGGGGGGGGGGGGGGGGGGGGGGGACAGCCCTTTTATAAATGCAAATTGACCAGGATTATGGGAAATTCTGATTGATGAGAAGAACAAACCACCATTTTCATCAAGTCCCCAAGAATGTTGGGCATATGTTACAGTATGCAACTTGTATGTGTATTTGTATCACAGTGGGGGGTCAAGATTGCTTCTCTGACTCTTGAGTATATATGTTCAGGGACAGGAGCCTGATACGAGTCCCCAAGTAATAAAAACAAATCAGAACAAAACATTAAGTAGAAATCTCCCACAACTGTAGCCCTTACCAGCAACAGCCACACAGCTGTAGCTTTAAATTAAACAGATTCTTCACTGAAGCCCGATAAGGCCAGCCTGTGCACAAAAGTGGTATCCACCATTAATTGTGTCAACAGAGATGAAGGTGCAGGAAAGAAATTTAAACAGAAGTGTTTAGAGACGGTTAACATTCGAAATATGGAAATTCAGTTGTCAGTCAGTCATGGGCAATTCTTTTCTTTCTTTGAGAGGGAATAGAATTTTTTTAAACTGTTGCCTGAACTAAATTCAAGCTATCACATCTGATTTATGTCTGATTGACTGATGTAGGACCAAAGTGGGACTGAAGGATGCTGTCACTCAAAACACAACACTAGAACACAATGTAAAGAGCCTGATTTTTTGTAAGATGCTCAGCCATTCCCAAAGGTAAATAATATATAGTCATTAAGGTTTCTTGGCATGGAGCTGAGAGCTCTCTGTAGCCTCACATACAGTGGTTTACAGGTACAGCCTATCCTGTTCATATGTGACTTTAACAGCCTATCCTATTCATCTGTTACTTTAACAGCCTATCCTGTTCACCTGTCACTTTAACAGCCAATCCTAGTCACGTGTTAGTTTAATGGACACTTGCACAAAACCATATTTTTTTCTGAATGGAAAAACAAAAGGAAATATACACCTGCACTGTCATTGACAGCAACAGTGATTTAAAAAATAAATTTTGTCAACGAAGATGGACAAAACAAAACCGTTACGACCCTGGGGGAATAGTCTGACAATACCTGACCAACGCCCACAACCACAGCGGTGACACTGACACTGTGAAGGTTTCTCTCTGTCCTCTGTGGACCAGTGGACCCGTGACTGACCAGGTTAATATCAACCAGATTTAAAAAGAGACAGTAATGAGACCGGGAACGGCAGACTTGACTGCCCTGACATGGTCAGTGTCTTCCTCGAGATCAGCGGCGACAGCAAATGATATTAGCTTTCGTCCGATGAGCAGAGTGAGAGCGGATCGCGTTCCACATCCTCCATACTCCCCCCTCCCAAGTAGGACAGGCTCACTTAAAACGGTATGGCTATCGGAGGGCCAACCACATGCAGGCCATATTCATAGAGTGCTCCATGGGAGACAGCCTGATTGAAGCCTTCTTGAATTTGTACATATCCTCCACCTCTCCCCCACGCAGAGAGACAGATGAAGGCAGTGTTCATTCTTGGTGACAAGATGAGCAACATAAATTAAATTAGAAAATAATTGCTAATGGCAACTAATGAGCAAAAAGACATCTGTTTGCTTCTGCAAAATAACATCAAAGTCAGGTCATGCGGGCCTGCAAACCATCCGCACATTGAGCTTTTGAGGATTTTTGCTTAATCACCACAGAACCCTGCCCCTCCCAATAAACTCCTTTATGAAGTCTAATTAAAGTGAGAAATCCAGCTAATGATCACATTAACACCGCAACAATGAATGGCATTCACAGTGAAGTCCCTGGACCTTCAAAATCCCTGCATAGCATCACAGACTCAATTTAGCAGAAGGTCCTCTCCGTAGTCTTAACATTTCTTTCTGTGCAGTTGCGGACTCATTAGGAGTGCTCCTGAAAGATCAGGACTGAAGACCGAACATGCACAGCCCTCGCGGTAACACAGACAGCACCTGGAACCACACGACACCACCCAGAACCTCACAGAACACGGAAGCACAGGGCATGTAAGCACTGTTGGAGCTGAACGAGAGCATTTCTATACGTTTCACCTACCGGGGACAACATATACACCTAGAAACCAACATTTCACCTTTTGCCTTTCTCCTGACTCTCGCGTCCTTACATGCTTCCCATTTTACTTGTCCTTACTCAGAGGGTGGTCAGATGACTCCTGTGTGAGGCCTAATTACAGCAAAACTAGAGCAGCTCTTAAATTTCACTTTCATACGGAGCATGCCATTGATCAGAAGCTCTATTAAATTGACTGTAATAATTGCCCCGTCCACAGCAGCTGGACTGAGAAAACCTTCATTGTGACAATATGGTCATGACCGCCTGCACTTTAGCCTGACTATGCAGTATGTAATTCAGACACCTTGCTAGAGACCAGATCTCATACTACCAAATTACAGATTTTGCCCCAGTGTTCTCCTCTCTGCAACCCCATCACTGTATGAACAGCACTTTCATTGTACTTTGCCTCTGATGTAACTCCGACAGCCTCTTCCAAACTCTCATTACCAGAAAGTGCTGATTACTGATTGCAATTTACTCATTATGCCTTACGGATCACTAGATACACCCCTACGAATGCAAAACACACACACACATACACACACACACACACACACACACACACACACACACACTCGCACACATACACACACACACACACACACACACTCGCACACATACACACACAGCCAAGATACATACACATTTGTGTACGTATCAAAGATAAAACATCCGTGTTTGACTAGAGAACAGCTCACTTGCCAGATGGAATCATGGAAGTATGACTCACCATCAATCAGCCCCATTGGATTTATTTTGATTCCTAGGCATACATTTCATACAGCGGAACTGGGAATGTGTTGAGTGAAAAACAAAAAATCTGGTAGGAATTCATTAAGTGGGGGCACAATATTGCGGTCTATCCATCTATCTGTCTCCAAGATACAGAGGTAAATTAGAATATTCCAGCAAATCATACTGGAAAGTAGACTATAGAATACAGGACATGCTTTAACTGTTCATATTCTACATGCAGTCCATTTGCTTTTGATATAAGCATGTTCTTCAGAAATGATGTGCGCAATTCATAAAATTCATAAAATATATGTACAGTACAGCTCAACATATACAGACTAGAAAGAACCTAACAGAAGTCTGAACACATGAAACTTTCATTTAAATTTTCTTTCTGAGGTACTACTGCAAGAGCACATTGTATTTGAGAAAAAATCTGACATTACAATCAGACTATCGAATATCCCAAAATGCTCACGACTTGCCAAGGCACATTCATAATTCATAAAGTTTCGTCTAATTTATTATTTAAAGAAATTGGCCTGGGTCTGTTCTAGAAAAACTATGACACAATTGTGTGGGAAAGTTAGTAGGTGATTTTTCGTTCTGTCTGTTTCAGTTCTAGTTGGAAAGAAATTGACAATTTTTGTTCTCCCACACAGAACCGGGCTAAGGCTTCAGTGGCGAGTATATAGAGATCAATACACTTCCACTTGAGGCCAGTTGCTAAGGGAAGCCACTAAACACTCACGGTTTGTTGCCATTACTAAAGCAGCCTACCAATGCCTCCACAGGGCACCATCAGACAAGCTGATGCACAGGTATCTTTATCCTCTGGGTGAATATCTGCAAAACTTCAGGACAATTACATTAATGACATCGTAACAAGGCTACCTCTATTCCACTCCACCATGGTATTTGCTTTGAAGTAACATGTCTAGCACCAGTGGAGCAGGTGTCATCGTAACAGGAGCACGAAACGTTAAGTGGGAAAGGGCCTTGGCATGTGTTTAATAACATCTCAACAACCGTCCCGCGGGGCTACAACAGATCTTCCCAGGCCCACTTCTCCGTAGCGCTGTGCAATTAATAATGGAGGAGAGTTAATGCTTCAATAAAGAGCGCGGTCAGGGGAAGGCCGTAAGAGACTGGGCAGAGAGGCCCGCTCACGCAGACCGACGCTGCGTTAAGGGGCCAGATCAAGACGCAGTGTCAGAATGAAATGCCAAAGCACTGCTAGCCTACCTGTCCTGCACTTGTCATCAAGCAGTCTCATGTTTTTTTTTTTTAATGCATTTAAATTTCTTGAGGAATAAATCTCCACTGAGTTAAAAAAAACAAAAAAACACATAATATTATAAGTCAATATTTAACGGTGCGAGTGTGGAGGTATGAATCAGCCCGCTGCCCGTGAGTCATTCTCCCGCCGTCCGCTGCTCTCCGTGCCGAGCGTGCTCCCTCAGGCACAGCACGACTCCTCCGCCTCTCCTTCAGCTCTCCTTTCGCCTCGCGCTCTGCCCGGCAGAGCTGGGCGGTCTGGGAAAACTGACTCACGCACAGACTTCGGGATAACCATACACACAAACACACACACACGTATGTGTATCGTGCTTATATTCTACCTACCGGTAACGTTACGTGAAGCATAGCCATGGTGATCAACTGTGTTGTAGTGTTGATCAACTCAACACTATACCTGTTGAAAACTCGTGGAAAAGCAAAATGACTCAGACACGACTCTCTCCAGGCTGCCCTCGACTGTTATACAGCTCCCTCCTTCAGAATGGTGCAGTAGTGCACTTTCCACCCTTAGAAGATGTGGAAAATGCATCCAAATGATCACGACCATACGAGTGCTGTGTCCAAGCCACCTGTGGTTTCGGCATAAGGCTTGGACCCAATCTGCGGAATGCCAGCGGTGACCAGTAGTAAACCAGAGTGATGTGACATCACTCAGGGTGGGAGGATTTCAGTCAATAGGGTAGCTCCTGCCTCGCTGCTCAACAGCGACTCCTCTGGTCAACTGCAAAACCCAAGAGTTTAGTTCACGCAAATGGTTTGCCTGGAAGCCTCTGAGGAAGTTTAATCTGTTCGAGCATTCACTGGTCTTTCAGTTCCAATGTTTTTACTTATTTATGAGCTATTATGACTAATTGCATTTTTAAAGTTGAGACTACTCAGTTCATACAGCAAGATTGGCATTTAGGTTTTACAGTGTACCTGCAACATACCTGAACCAGCTAAGACAATGTTCCAGTAGAGCATCTGTGACAACAGCAGGCTGCACACATTTCAGCGAATGCACTGGCAAGTGTGCGCAGTCCCAAACTGTCAAAGGGAGTCACAGTGACAGGACGGACGGGCCTGCAGCTATGTCACAGCATTCCAAACTGCAGATTTTAAAAAGCCATTAAAAAATAACAGCTTGACAGCGATGGGACCATGTCCCACAGTGCTTGAGGGTACATTGGTTTTGCATGTCGCGCCTTTCAGCTTGCATACACCATGCACAATGCATCCGGTTCCAGTTCCAAAATCTCCCCTTTCATGAATCGGTCACGGGTATCACCGGCTCGTGGGCGCAGCCGAGCGAGTGGATAATTGTTTGCCCAGCAGCGTGCGTTAGTAATCTGGGCGTTCTACAAACCGTAACCAGAACAAACTGGCAGCGAGCCGACACCCCAGAGCCCCCCCAGTCTCTTAAACACAAGCCTGCGTGCCGTGGAGCCGACGCCTGATACTCGTGTTACAGTACATTACATTACTCAGGTTACGTTACATTACATTACAGATGGTAATGCTGAAGAACATCATTCAATATAATGCTTATATCAAAAGCAAACGTAGAGTCATTACATTACAGGTTAACACTGCATTAGCTCCTCCAAAAGGCACGCTAAGCACCCACAGGGTCCCGCGGGTCATCAGGGAGATCCGATTGGCACTCGCTCTCGACTGTGGTAATGCTGTGTCCTGCATAGTATAAAACAGTCACTGGTGGGTAGGGCTGGGTACCAAAATCCGGTACCGCTATGGCACCGGTTTCCCGCATGGCCGGTACCAACGGGACCAAATCGCAACGCAGAGTTCTGTGCCATATGCCTTCACTACCCAACATTCCACTCTCAGTCAGTGACAGCAGGTGATTCATTCATTCTCACAGCTGCTTGTCCTGCCTTCACCATAGTGGACGTCCTCCCAACTGGCTTACACAAGGTATGAGTAACACAAAAACAAGGTTATATATACAGTATATATATGTGTGTGTGTGTGTGTGTGTGTGTGTGTACAGTATGTTGTTTCACTGCAACCTTGGCGTGCTGCCACTGACGTTTCCGTCTGTCGAGAGTGTGGAAAAACAACAGCTCCCCATCATCGTTAGGACAGCCAGTCTAGCACATCAAATTAGCAGGAGGAAAAGAGGAAGAGGAGGACACATTCAGCATGTTTGCTTCTTAATTTGGCATTGTACCCCCCTCCTTTCTGTCCGACGCTGCCCATTTTTGTGCAGACTGTAATTTTTTCTGAAGTCCCTCTTCCATCATCCGAAAACCTCTGAGGACAGAACGTAGTCAGTTTTGGTCTGGGGGGGGGGGGGGATTGGCAAAAATCAGGAACGAGGTTGCTCTCATGGGACAGACCCTTGCGTAGGGGGGGTCACGAATCACCTCAGAGGCGTGCTGCCGTAAACAGTGTGATAGTGACACCCCCGTACGTGTGACTCCAGTGCTGGAGGTTAAATCCCCCGCCCCCCCCCCCCCTCCCCCTCCGATGTTCAGGACAGGAGTGCAGTTGGCTCCCTCAGCCGTGAACCTGAGAGGGTTAGCTCAGTGGGCTAATGGTCTACACTGTCAGCAGATGTGTGTGGTTCTGCTGGCTTAGGGGAGTTTGATCGGATCAGAGCAGCAGCGTTGGCTGCTTCATACAGTCACAGCAAGAGTGCTGCAGGATTCCTGAGCAGGAGCTCTGCGCATATTGACTGTTCGCAGCGGTTCTGCTGCAAGCGTTCTGCTGAGATCACTCTGCAGCACCGGAGCGAAACAGAGGCTGCTCGGTCACGCTGTGACTCGGATTCGGCCGAAACCGTCACTGGTTCTAAAGCGGACCAGGAACTGACCGACAAAAGACAGTTCATCCATTCACCCAACAGTAAAATGTAAATATCTGAATGGAGATCTCACATTTAAAAATAAAAAGTGTAGCAATTTCTGAAGGAGCCACAGGAACAGTGCTTCGGTAGCTGTGCCATGAACCCCTGACCTTAGTGGGTGTACATGGCACCTGCTTGGCCCATCTAACCAATCACCTTTGGTGGTGTGTATTTGCTGTTATACATGGAGGGGGCCTTTGGGGTGGCTCACCCAGTCGAAGTACTGGATATATTCCTTATAGTACTTCCTATTCCTTATTTAATTGACTCTTTTTTGGTTCTGGCATGTACAAATTTTATACACTCTTTTATTGTTATTTGCCTTTCTCGTTACTACGTCTTTTTATTGCGTGTATTGTTTTATGTTTTATTATGTTATCATAAAGCACTTTGAACATGTGGCCCGAAAAGCACTCCAAATAAAATACATTATTCTTATTATATTAGAACGGGGGGAACTGGCTCAGATCAAATCTAGTCAATTAAAGACATTAAAATATTTTTCATTTAGTTATTATTGTGCAACCTACCTCAAAATGGTTTGAAAAAACAATCATTTTTAAGCATTAATTACAAAATTTTTAAGCACAGCATTTCAAACCAACTACATAACCCACGCTGAAACGCAAACTCCTCAAAATACAGTTTTCCAGTCAGTGGGAAGCTCAGCATCAACAGCCCTCATTTTAAAAGAAATAAATAAAAACACTGTAAACACACAGCAGGGTCAGGAAGAGCTTACACACAGTTTGTTGCCATGACAACATTATTACACAACCCGAAAGGGGAAAAGATTAAGCAACTTTTTTTCTTTCTTTTTTTTTAACGGAGCGGCCGCTGTTGCCGCTGAAAGGAATGTGTCATGTCTTGCCAAGCGGTGACGTCCACTTATCTTCAGCTCCGATCCGTCCCCTGCTTTACAGTATCTGAGGAGCTAGGTAATGGCTAGCAAGATGAAGGAAATAGTCCTGAGACTCACCAATGTGCCACGGCCATTGAGGTGAAGTAGCATTCCTCAATGTGACACCAATATTGGATGCACTGATTGAAGGCTTGCAAATGCACACTTAATCTCTCTGTCTTTCTCACTCATATTTTTCTCATCTCTCACGGCTGATTCAGTTGACCGCTATGACATGAGGACCATGAAACAGATTGTGTGAGCAGTCCGGCGTCAGAGAAGCTTGCCGCAAGCCCTGGTGCATGAGCAGGAATACACAATCATAACCCCCGGTACAGGGCACCATTTGTCAACGACAGGGGAAAATAAATTTAGCACAGTAAACAAACACATACACACGCACGTACACACATACACGCGCGCGCGCACACACACACAAATGCGCACGCACACAGACACACGCACCTTTTCATCCAATTTCCAACCCTCTATATATGAAAAAGGTTTATTCACAGATGGAAAATCACAAAACAGAGGAGGCAAAATGAGCCGGAATGAATTAAACATGAGCGAACCTTTCTTTCCTCTTCTGCAAGAAAACAAAACAGACTGAGCTGTAAAGGCGAGTTTAATAGATGTGTGTGGAGGGATCGTTCCTGCAGCTCTACCGGCGTCACTCTATAATTCCGTTTCCATGCCAATATTTAGGCGATTCAATTGCAAGCTGAAGCGCACCGGCAAACAACAAACTCTTTGTTATTCCTTTCAACATGAAACGATCGCAGCACCCTGCAGTCGGCGTTAAAAAGATCTTAACTCGTTCCCAGTTACGTCAGCACAATCACAACTTGTATTCTCCACTCCACTCGCGCTGAAAGCCGATGGGTTTCCTCAGCACCCTCGCGCGGACAGATGTTCCCGCTGCGCGTTACTTCAGCAGCTCAGTGGGCCACGCACAAACGCATGGAAGAAGTTCGGTCTGGTTTTGTTTGCGTGCTGGTCAGTGCCCAGCTTTCATTTTGTCAACTTTCAAAGTGAAGAAAATGATGAAAACAGTAGTAAAAAGTAGAATATCACTCGCTGAATGTGTTTTATGATACTTTTCTGCAGCTGCGTTAGAATTTATTTCATTAATAGTCGGCAGGAGAGTACCGCCTTTAAACCTTAAGAGGTCTTTAGAACGAGTATGCGTGTGCTTTTATTACATAAATTGACAGCGTGAGATGGGAGTACCAACTCTTTCTTATCTCTGAGTCACTGGCTGTTCTGATGTACACTGCCTTTAAATTAACATCCAGTCCTCAAGTTTATTGGCACTCCCAATTCCATGTCGTGATTATCAGAAATGCCACCGTCTAGTTTTGTGGTGAATTAGTCCTCAGAACAATTCATTCAGAACGATTCAAATTTCACACTGCAGTGACAGACCTTTTTCCCTTCAGTGACAGTAACAGGCTCTTAATGCAATGTCCTTCACATAAATAGTCAGGACAACCATACACCTCCAATCCAGATGCTAGAGGACAAAACAGCCAGCAAGGGGGGTCACAGCCAATACGAACAGCACTTCTTCAGACTTACAAATACAACTGTGTTCATTATGACCACAGTCTTCAATGAGCTCCATTTCTTGTGTAGTTACAGTACTTGCTTAGAGCAGAAACATAAAGTCTCACACGAATAAACTGTTGTTAAATCAGTGGTCTGGGGCACACCAAAATAAAGTTCTGACACCTGCCCAGGGAGGAGGGTGGCACTGCATCACCATGACTAAGCAGAAAGGCAGGCCAAACACCTGAACAGGTGGGGTGGGGGTGAGGTCAGCACAGGTACCAAAACTGCAATATGACGAAGATGAAGAGAGACCGAAAGAGGAGAGTGATCCTGAGAAGAAGTGAAGAGGAAATATTGTTATCTATCTGGCAGGCACAAACGCCCACAGAGATTTCCAAGGCTACTGTCGCAAGATGCATTAAATACAAATCACAGGAGCAGAGGAAACAACTTAATTTTTCAGAACAATACCATCACTGTTCACTGCAAAATGGTGTCCTGTGTGTTCAATCAGTCACATTATCAAGTACCCTTCACTCTGACAGAGAATATGTCATCCCCTTTGTGCGCATGTAAACCCTTTTAGAGTTGAGTGAACACATAACATTTTACTGTGTACCAACACTGACCAATAATGAAGCATATTTCCTCACAGTAGGGGACCCCAACACTGACCCTGGAGAGCGAAGGCCTCAATTTTTACTCAGCCCTGAACCAATGAACAGTTGATGATTACACAGGTCTATTACCTCACCTGATTCTTAAATCGCAATTGGCTGCTGATTTTAAGGTGGAACCAGTTTTGTAACAGTTCTAATCTTAATTCACACGCTATGCTGTTCCACAGATGCCTTAAAACATCTTCAGTGTTTGTGGGGACACTATGTTTTTAAATTCATACACCGTGAAGATAAAATGTGCTGGACCTGCAGCAAAGCGGTGCTGATGGATGTTCTGAGTACTGAGCCTGTGGTAAAGGGTTGTGATGTGGCGAAATAGTGCAGGGTAGAGAGAAAGTAACCATAAGAGTGAGAGAAAGAAAGAATGAGAGGGGGAAAGAGACCAAGTGTGTGACAGAAACAGAGACCAGGGAAAGAAAGAGTGAGAGAAAGAAGAGAGACTGTAGAACCCAGCAAGACTGAGTGAAAATGAGCGTGAGAGAAGCAAAGTGAAAAATGAAGAGAGTAAGGGAGAGACAGTGAGACAAGTATGAGACAAACAGGGAAAGAAAGGATAAGAGCTGGAAAACGCGCGGCACGAACCACAACGTCGGCCAATCGGCAGGCACGTCCCCCCAGGGACGTCACCGCCTCCCGTAGCGCAGTGCGGCTCGGCTTAACCTCCACCCCCCGCCGGTCAGGCCGTAAACTCCCCGGTGCCATCCCCCCCCCAATCTCACCCCCCGCGCCGCTCGGTGAAACGAGCGATCGCCTTAACGTCAAAGCAGACAGCAAACCGCTGTGGCCAATCAGGAGGAGCCAGGGCGAGCCGGTGACTGCCTGGGGGTCTGTGTGCAGTCATTATCTGTACCTGCCAGCGCTAAACACATGCTCAGGATACATCAGATAACTCAGATGAAACTCTGAGTTCACAGGTGCGGCAACACCTTTCAAAAGACAACAGCCTAAGGCTACAGAGGGTTTCCTGTTAAAATAAATAATTAATGAATAAGAAAATACATGCAAAATAAATGATTAAATGCATTAAAATACCAACTGCAAAATAAACTGCTTTATGCATATATTTCCACATTTTTTGTTCTTTATTTAGACAGGGTAAAATCTGCATATTAGGCAGGTTGTAACACTGCAAAGCATCAGAGTTAATATTAGAGAACAAACCCACATATACAATTGTTGTGAGATCTTCAGGTTTGTTTATTCCCATTAGCATTTGAATGCTTGTTTGTTAACAACTGAAGAAGATTCGCAACTGCACTGTTCTTCCACACCGTGAATAATGGGGGAGAGCCTCAACAGTACAGCATAAAGTAATACATCCTCCATTCATCTTCCCTGACTGAAGGTGCCAGTGAATGCAGATCTAGCCGTAGAGAGAGAAGCTTCTTTCGTGAAATAGAACAGTGCTCCAGCTGTTCTCATTCAGGCAAGAAGTTTCTTCCCAGAACGGGCAGAAGAAGAAGACTATTAGCATATTCCATCGTGAGGTTCACTGCATTTTCGAATATGAACTCGGATGAAATCCACTTCCCTAGATGACGGTTTGGTGAAAGGAGTCCACTAAATGTGCTATTGTTTGAGAAACGTGGTGCAGTGGTGTGAGCGCAGCAGCAGTGTCACACACAGGGATTACCCGCGTCCTCCTGTGCGCGGGTCTCTACTCTCCCATGAACTCTGAGGAAAGGATTGTATTCGTCGCGCGCGGTAGTGAGCTGTCTCATTAAGCAGCCGCTGTGATCTCCCTGAAGTGAGGGAGAGGCACTAAAGCTTCTACCCAAGGAGGTTGGTTCCACCACAGGGACTCCGCCCCCAAACCACCTGGGGGGGTGTGGCCTGAGTCTAAAGAGACACACGTGTAGAGAGAGAGAGCACAAAGAGGGCACATGGAGAGGGCTCATTAAACCCTGAGGGGGCAAGGCAGTCTGTGCAAAAGCTGGCAAGACTGCAGGTGTGGAGCAGCACAGGCTTGAGAGCACAGGTGTGGGACAGCACAGGTGTGAGAGTACGGGTGTGGCACAGCACAGGCGTGAGAGCACAGGTGTGGCACAGCACAGGCGTGAGAGCACAGGTGCTTGTTCCTTTCTGAAATGCGCTCCACGCAGGCCCCCGTCTACAGGAGCGCCGGTGGTCCCGCTTCCTGGCTGCGTTTGATCATTAGTCTGCACAGCCAGAGGGCTGGTGACTGCAGGCTGGAACAAAGACCGGATTCTCTGGGGCTGTGGAGCCCACAAGTGTGATGGGGGGGAGGGGGGTTTGGGCCGGCCTCAGGCCCAGCATTCAAACGTGGATGAGCCAGCATCCGTGTACCCTACTCCCTGTGTCCCAGCCCCATTCACACACATAAACACTCACAAAACCATGCAGGCACTAACACACGCACATGCATGCTCATATAGCCACACAAGCAGAAGCACACTCATATAAATGCACACACAAACACACACACACACACACACACACACAATGGGGCATCACCTGTGCAGACAGCAGAAACTGATGGTTTCGGTGCTTGAACGGGTCATAAAAGAATAAACAGCCCATGTATTGTGCTGAGAGTGCTGCAGTATCTGTGTTGTAAACACAGACATAGAGCCACTGCAGGGCTTGTGTGATGTGCTGTAATACGTTTGAATCTGCGCTTCTGTGTCTGGCCCTGACCCGTAAATCCAGCTGCAGCCTGCGATAATCTGCAGGCTATCAATGACGCATGTACACCCATAAACGCACACACACACACACACATACACACACACTCACAAACAAACACACACTCAAGCACGCACACAAACATGCACAGACGCATACACACATGCATGAAATGCTTCAATGGGAAAGGGACATCTGTCTAACACCCCTCTCCCCGCTCACTGCCAAACCACCCCCCACCCCGCTAACACCCCCCGCCCCAACTCCCATCCCACTGGGGCAAGCTTGTACTTTCACTATTCACTCACATGGAATAATGCTTAAGGGCCTCATTCAATCGGATGACTAATTAAAAGCAACTGCTGTTTAACTCTTATGCCATTAAGTTAGAAAAGGTCATTAAACAATACTTCTGCAAACTGAAGGGTGTTTAACTAAAGACACAGACACGCGTGCACAAATACACACATACACACACAGACACACACATTAAGGTTCGCCTTTGTCACACAGCTAAACAACAGCGGGCAGTGTGTCTCTCAGCCTGGTCTGCTGACCCGTCCAGCTGCAGACCCCTGCAAGTAGACACACGCGCACACGTACACACACACGCACACAGACACACAGACACGCACACACACAGACACACACACACACACACGTACACACATACACACACACACACACACACACACACGCACGCACACACACACATGCGCACACAGACACACACACACACACACACACACACACGCACACACGCACACACGCACACACGCACACAGACACACAGACACGCACACACACACACACACACACACACACACACGCACACACACACATACACACTTACATTGGGGCTTAAAGCAATGGTGCTAACGGCATTTCCCCTGAGCTGCATTTCCCACTGTGGGGTCAGCTCCGAGGCATGCTCCTGTAATGAATCCCAAAGAAGCTACAAAGCCGACCCACAATGCCCTGCAGGGGAAATAAAACTGCCCAAACAGACTCCAGACCAGGAGACAAAAAGCACCGTGTTTAAAGATGATGAAAATTACACGTTTAGCGGAGGAAAAATATTGGTTTTGTTCCAGAAAAATGCTTCTCGGAAAAAGGCCATCGATAAAGCAATTTAATGTGTGCGTGCATGTGCAGTAATGTATGTACGACTCTGTGCCTGAAAAAGCACATCAGAAGAAAATGGCATCATACCAAACTCTAATGAGGATAGAACATTCAGCATGTCTTGGCTCGTCATTCCTGCAATATAGAGGGAATCCATCCAATCAGGTCTAATCATGAGTGATCCAAAGGTTTCTGACTTGTACGAATGCTGGTAAGCTGTCCAATTAATTAATGATAGCATTCTGTGAAACACTTTCCTACTTCACCGTGAATTTTTCTCTCAACTCATTTACACCTGTACGTCTTTGGTCGTGTTGACAGAACCTAGCTTGATACAGCTCCTGCTATCTACTTCATTCATCCCTCTTAGGATTTTCAATACGTCAATCAGCCTTCCCTAAGCCTGCTTTTACTGAGGTCTAAAGATACCAAAACTTGATATTCTCTCTTCATATGTGAGAATTTGCAGGAACCAGTTTTGTTGCCCTTCATTGCACCTTTTTGTGGGGTCTATGTCCATCTTTCTCTGGTGGTGACAAAAATCATTCAAAATGTGGTCTCACAAAGGGACTGCATGGTGTTTGTACTACCTATTCTTCCACCTGAGTAATTTTTTCAGCCTCTGTAAGGCAAGTCTTACAGAGTGTAATGCCAAATGTCATATCATTCATCTTTCAAACAGGCACACAAACTCAAAAAGCATAACAATACATTGTTCATTGAACTTGCAATGATTTCCTCCAGCCAGCCAGTGCTGCGACCCCTTTAGGCCCTGCTGCATAGCACCTGGAATGCTGTGCCTCTGGCAGGCTGTGGACGCTAGCGCGGCAAAAGAGCGCCAAGCTGATCTCTCATTAAATATTCAGGCCCGGCACACGTTCGAACATTAGCATTCTGTGCAGCGACTGGACGACCGCTCGTTCTGTGAAAACACATGACAGCGGAGAGCATCGTCACTGTAAACGGAAAAACACCTCTCAGACTGACTTCCTGTGAGACACTGTCAAATGATGGCGAGCACTGATCAATCTTTGTGTCCTGTAGGTCCTCTGAGGTGCGTCACCTGATCTCAGATCAGTGTAATGCCAGCCTGATTACAGCGATGCTGGAGAAAGTTTGAGTCACTCAATGTGAAACTGGCTCTTCTTCAGAAGCTTTGGTTATTGCTGTACCTCACCAGTTTTTGGCAAATATATGAACAGGGCTGATGATACTATGACAGGCCATTATGAACACAGTGCTCAGCAGCAGGGCTGCAGCTATGAATTATCAGGCCTGAGCCAAAATACTAAATATTGGGAGGGCCCCCAAATATATTTAATAACAAATTAAAAATAGTTACACCCCATATCCTGGCCGCCCCACAGGCCTGGGCCCGGGAAAAAGAGTCCAAGTTTACACATTACCAGGAAATCCAGATATAACTGTTCTCCACACAGTACAGGCCACAGGAAACAGCCAACCCACTGTTCACTACTGCACTAGCGAAGGGACAGAGCTTGGAAGCTGCATACTCACACACTGAGAAATGGACACTGTGTGTATGTGTGTGTGTGTGTGTACACGTATGTGTCTGTGTGTGTTTGTGAGAGAGGGCGTGCATGTGGAAGAACCTGAGGATGTGTATGTGTGCATATGTATGTGTGTGGGTGTGCATGTGTGCATATGTATTTGTGTGGTTGTGTGGGTGTGTATTGTGCATGTATATGTGTGTGGGTGCGTGTGTATGTGTGCATGTGTATGCTTGTGGGTGTGTATGTGTGCATGTGCACGCTTGTGGGTGTGTATGTGTGCACTTGTGTATATTTGCATATATATGTGTGTGGGTGTGTATGTGTACATACGAATGCAAGCAGGTGAGAATTCTCCACCGCTGAGCTTCTCACACTGCAGGATTCTGCAGACTGGTTCCTGCACTGCGGCCCGATTCTGGAAACAGTCCCAAACCCAGCACTTTCTCACAGCACATCAAGGAAATACATCAGGCACAATCTGTGACAGCAAATGTACTATATTAAAGGTCTGTTCTGCGATTTAGACTCTGCAGTGTACGGTGGAATCCAATACAGTGTGTGGGCCATGCACTGTCAGACGACATTAAATTTCAGAAAACTTTAAGAGATACAACTTTTAATACAGAATGATTTATGTGCGGGAACCAAAGCAAACAAGCTCTCATCAAAGCTCTGACAGGAGTCATCTCAGAAAGAATCAGAGCTGCAGTGTAATTCATTTTTCAACAGAATTTATTTTATCCGGAAATGCTAACCGGACCGTCTCTAATTGCGGCTTTTGCTTTTTCTCTGTCAGTTCCACAGTATACTCCCCGAGAGTCTATGAAGGGCACACCCAAGCATTCATTAAACCTACATAATTCCAAATTATGGTGCTACATAAAGCACCGAAACGCTTGACCAGGTGTGAAAAAATCACAATGGTCTCGCAGTGAAATTCGTGCATGTGTGGACATGTCCTACAGGCTATTGGCTGAGCATAAGAATATAACTTTACACTGATGAAGGCACAATGCTGAAATTGACTTTTTTTATGCCATTTAGCTTCCACTTAACTGAAAAATGTTGTGTGCAGATGTATTAATAAAGTCTCTACACTGCCCAAACATATATAGATTTTTCTGAATTCAAAATGATGCTGAAATATGTGCATTTCTCCAATCTTAAAATCAAAATGCATCGCAGTGCATCTCACTGAATTCATAAACCACTGTTCTAGAGCAGGGATGGACCCCATGGTCTGGTACCAAATCCAGACCACCCCATTCTGGAGGCTTCTGAGGGCTTAAAGCACATCCCACTTCGGACCTACAAGCCAACACTGCAGGATAAATATATAAATATATCCCCCATTAATCTACTTAAAGGTCTGGTGAACCCCAGCCTAAGGATTTTTACGGATTATAGCTTCTTCCCCAATTCCTCTGGCATTGCAGCAATTAAGATGAAGAGGGTCTTCTCTCTTCTGACCCCATATGGAAGTATAACAATAATTTCATACAAGATCCTTTATAACTCCTCCGCCACAGTCACCATTTCATGAGTCCATGTACTGAATGTCAATGGCTGCCCACAGCTAAATGAAAACAACTATGTTTTTAACTTTGGTTTTCTCTGGTTCTGAGGGTGAGCACCTCTGAGCCTAACCCAGCAGACCAAGATGAGATGTACAAGATGAGATGTACAAGATGAGATGCTCATGCAAAAGTGTTGTGTCTAACTACAGATCTCCCCAAGATTCTAGGAACAAATAAACAACCTGCTGCATGAATAACACACACACACACGCACGCACGCACATGCATACACACACACACAAACACAAACACACATGCACACACACACACCACACGCAAATATATTAACAGTAAACAACCTGTGCAAAGGGGACTCAAGAGGAATCAACAGGCCGTCTTAAATAATGCATTTCACAAGGCTAATTAAAATTTTTTGAATTACGCTTGAAGTCTTTTTGCGTTTGCGAATGAAAGCATGGCTCAGCTGTGCCCCAGTAAATCTTTCCCAGGTGACGGCTGTTTGTAATGTCTCACAGTGCACTTATCCTATCACCACTCACCAGAAACCCACCACAGTTCTGCCTTCTTTCTCCAAAGACGGGTTTACCATTGGGGTTCCCTTTATTCATTGTAAAGGAAACGGTTCTGCAGCCTAGTCCACAGAGAATTGCTGCTTGAGCATAACAGTCCACACAATATCAGCAATGTGCCAGTAAAATGAGCCAGACAGACCCATATCTAGAAAACTCTGTAAAACCCAAAACACCTTTGGAAGACACCGGGAGAGAGAAGGAGGGCTTAGGGTGAGGTGCTTGTCACAGGGGGAGGCTGGAGAGCCATTGAGACGGAACAGCCACAGAGCAGTTTCAGGACCCTGTTCCAGCGCCGCCAGGCATCGGCCGGTGGAGCCGGGGCCGCGGTCGGACCACGCCCTCCGCTGCCCCTGACATCCACTATTTACAGCAAATGACCCAGAGATGTGGGCTCTGAATGAGAGGCCATGCTGATGAAGGGAGGGGGTCCATGAACCGCGATCCAAACAGAGCTGAATCACCCAGAACCCCCAGGAGACAACCCAACACAACAGGCTTTCATAAAGTGTTGTCTGAACAAGCTTCCCATGGCTCTTCACAGTAAGATTAATATTAAGACAAACAGGAAGAGGCCAGCGCAAAAGAACAAAGTAAGCTTTAAGGCCCGATTAAAAACAGCCAGTTGCTGTTGCATCTTAGCTTATGGCTTGGAACTGAGTGAAATTGAGCAGTTGCTGAACATAGAGTACAGCGGTGAACGTGAGATGATGCCAGCACTCCCTTCTGCACAAACAGAGAGAGAGCGAGAGAGAGGGGCAGGGAAAGTAAGAGAGAGAGAGAGAGAGCGCAAGAGAGAGAGTGAGAGAGAGAGCGCAAGAGAGAGAGAGAGCAAGAGCGAGAGAGCCAGAGAGAGAGCAAAACCCTGCCTGCGGGGATGACAACGCATGAGTTGCAAAGCCTCCGAAAGTCACACAAAGGGCTCTGAGGGTCCTGGGTCTATGAGTCGGCTGATTTGGGTGCAGCTGACTCCTGTAGATAGTAACACGGTTTTTTTACCTAGGGCTCCTGTATTCGTCATCACCGTTCTTGACTTGTTACAAACTCGAATCTGCTAGTGGAATGAAGCATCCTGAACCAACACCTGCCCACGTTCCTCTGCAGAGAAGTGAGCCGAGGCGATGTCAGGGACATCAGCGATACCTCTTATAACGTTTAGGAGAACAGATCCGAGCGTAATGAGAAACCCACCCAGAGGGGATTGGCTCTCAGCACAATCTGTGGAACAAACTATCAGAGAGATGAAAGGGTGACCCAGTTCCCGCTCCCGCTGTTCGCTCCCTGCCTAGGTGTCCTGAGACCACGGCCGGCTCTGGGCTGGTCTTCCATCCTGGTGGGGGGGGGGCGGGGGGCAACCTGCAGTAAATGGGGAGAGCAGAGCTTCTTGCCCCTCTCTGACACCACCAGCAGGTTGCACCAATCGCTGGCTGGATCCCTTGGGGACAGAGGGAGTGGAGTGTACAGAGTAACAGACATGGGTTCTCCAGACTGAAGAGGAGAAGAGCCTGTACGCACTGCTTCAGAGCCGACTCCCTACGCATACAGCCATTCGTCTTTAGAACCTGCTCATTATGCCAAACAGCCATTCTTTAGAGCCCACTTACTATTCCATACAGCCATTCTTTAGAACCTGTTCATTATGCCATATAAGCATTCTTCTTTAGAACCTGTTCACTATGCCATATAGCCATTCTTCTGTAGAACTTTCACACTGTTTAATTTAGTTCAATGAGCTTTATCAGCATGAACATAATGAAACAATATTGCCAAAGCCATAGAGTTGATATACATGAGTGAATAAGATTCAACATTTGACTGGTTACAATAGGTGAAATTAGATATCCCCTAAAGCCATTCTTTTGAACCCGCTTACAATCCCCTATAGCCATTCTTCTCTAGAACCCACTCACTAAGACACCATACTTCAACCTTGCCTCATAACCTACTGACATCACATCACATCATACTACCTCTTTCATAACTCACTCATTATAATGCCATATTACAACTGCACTTCATAGTAAACACAAACTATGACATCATACAGACACCTTTTTTATTTAACCTAACTGTAATAAAATTCTCTTTTGCCAACACTGCTATGACATCATAGTACAACTCTGATTCATAATCCATTCACTCTGACATCATGCTATGCTAGATGCTCTTCTTTATAATCCATTTGATATCACAATACCACTCAGCCTCAAGACCACTATGACATCATCGCAACACATTGCTGCAGCTGCTGTCATTGAGGCTGCGTGGTGCACCTGCCAGGCTAGCAGCTCACCTGAGCTTGCTCCACCCCCAAATGTCCATAACACACTGCTGCTGCACCCTGAGGGACAGGTCAATTTCATACAAACTCGACTGACATTCATATGAGATTTATTTTTCTTATTTAAACTTACATTTCTGTATATATATTAACATCACGACATTTAAGAGCCAAAGGGTCAAGCTTGTGTATTCTATTTGTATTCATACACAAGCACAGAATGAAAAATGTTAACTCAGAAAGGTTTTGCAGATTATCCGGTTGTGTACGTCTTTAACAGAGGCGGGTTTTTTCCTTACAACGAAAGCACGAAAAAACCCATCTCTGTCAAATCCAGACGCTCTCGCTTATAGCAGCGAGGCGTCATTCAAGAGGACCAGCAATCTGCGGACCGCTCTCCCAGCGCACAAGCGCACCAGCTGATAACTGATTCGGGTCTGCGCTCGTTACTGCTTTTCTTTTCAGCGCGAATTTAAAACAAATGCAAATCCCCAGCAGGACTGGCGCACAAAGGGAGCAGAGACGGGATATCGATCGCCTTCAGCTTCTCCCCGCGGCTCCCGTTTGTAAAATAAATCGGTCATACCTCACCTCCTTCTTTAAACATGACAGGTTAAATGTTGTCTCTTCACTCTCACCATTTCTGTGGAACATAGTAAACCTGTGGAATGCCAGCACAAACAGTAGAGCCCAGTGCAGCATTTAATGGATTAAATTACCGTCATGAAGAAGAATTTTAACACTGCAGTGCAGCCAGTCTATAATTAACAGTAATGCATTGCACAGGTATAATAATAATAAAGATATATTGTACCCCAATGCTACTGCTGTGCATTATAGGCGCAGTGATGCTGTTGTGCTGTAAAGGTATTATGATAATAAGGTAGTATGCTGATACAGTAATTATGTAGTGTAATATAAATATACAAGTAATGCGGTTGTAGTTTTATGCTGTAGTGCTGTACCTACATAAAGATGATGTGTTGTACAGGTATAATGATACTATGGTGCGGTACATTAAATGTCTGTTTCTCTCACACTTTCTGTTATCCCTTGGCTACTGCTACTGCTACTACTTCCAGTACTACCACCACCACCAAGACTACTACCATCACTACCACTACCACCACAAGCACTGCCGCCACTGCTACTACTAATACTTCCAGTAACGTTAGCACGACAAATGCCACCATCACTGCTAAGGCCACCACGTGTACCACTACCAACAATACAGCCACCACCACCACCACTACCACGACTTTCAATCCTGCAGCTCAAGTACACACAATACTTATTGACAGTAATAATATACTATTTTAGCTGGAGTTAATCCTTAGGCAAGCAAACAGTTTCTTCTGGAACTCTATGTCCACTCTGCAGTGGAGCCCCCCGGCTGAGCTCTGCAGTTACTGCGCTGGTGGACTGCGCAGCTGCAGCAGCTGGCTCAGGCAGACTGATAACAGATCGATCAACATCGCAAGAAAAGTCCTCCATGTTAACTGTGGTGCTGGGATCCCTGGTTCTCTGTACGCCACACAGGTACCCAAGCTGGAGAAATAACCCTGAAGCACCGAACGGCCCTCAAGCTTACATGTCACAAAAGGTACCTTAGCAACCTAGCTAACATTAAAAAAGTGCATGTGTGTGCGCACGGGGGCGAAGCTAAGGGAGTATAACAGGGAAAGCTTTCCCGCACACTGCCAGGTTCAGGGGCCTCTAGAAGTGTGTGTACATCTGTGTGTGTGTGTGTGTGTGTGTGTGTGTGCGTGTGTGAGCGTGGACGATTGGACGGCCTTTTTAATATTTGTTTCTCTGCATAAATAATTTCTAGATCTGTCCCTGTGTGCATGTGTGCACATACACACACAGCACTATGGGGAGGATTAAAGCATTCAGGCAAAAACTCTGCACTTGTGTCAAGAGTTCAAGCGTAAGCTGTTCAGGCTAAAGTCCATGAACCCAGAGACAGTTGCACTTTGGCCCATTCATGTCAACCATGCAAGGCAGACCACATATGCAACGATGTCCTCAATTAATGCTTCTGTTATAAATGTCATTCTCTCTTAGGGGCTGAGGAGTCCAATACAGTAAATAGTGTGTGTGACTGGGGAAGTTCATCATTTTTCCTCTGTGCCAATATGTCCGTTGACCCTTTCAAAATAGTCTTCATCTTCATACGCACTCCGTTGTACATAATCAGTATGTATAACAAATCGACCATTTTGAGAATAAACAGCAACATGCCACTTGTAATCTGGAGCATGACTGTGTAAAAACAGACCAGCTCCCACTTGCACAGGTCAGCACTGCATGTTTCTCCTGGCTGCATTACAGCCATGGGCATCCCACAGGGTAAATGACAATCTGCAATCAAAGCACACCAATCCACTTCTGACTGCTGCTGTTCTTGAAGAGTGGGTTTTTTTTGTCCAAGAACTCAATTGCTTTCAGTTCCCAGTAGTGACCGTTACACCAGCAGTAGAATGTTCAGTAAAGAACATTCTAATCACATGTATGTGATTGCACCTTAAAGGGTTAAATTTCTCAGAAATTATTGGTTTTTACTGCATTATTTCCGGGACACAAGGAACTACTTTCTTCAAATGCCATACTGGTAAAAATATCATTCTCTCTCTTTCCCTCTCACTCAACTTCCTTCTCTCACTATCTCTCTTTTTTGTTCTCAATTGGTTTCTCTCTGGCTTTCTCTGTCAGTCTCAGTTTCATCACCCCCCCCCCCCCCCCCCCCCCCCCCCCTGCCATTTTCTCTTTCTGCCTTACTGTCTTCCTCCCTGTCTCTCTTTTTGCATTAATAGATGGAGACTGAGAACCCCACCTTACAAAAGAGAACAGCTCCAGGATATTGTCTGACATGAATACCCCTCCCTATCATTTCAATAACATTCTCCCTGGAATAACCCGGAATATTTGTCAGCTGACGGTTTCAGTCCAATCAAATGGCATGCACTACACCAGGGATCTTCCAGCATCCAGACGCCTTGGTACTTAGTGATGACTAAGAGGCAAAGTAAAAACCTGTTTTAACGATACGTCAATGAAATCATTACCAATTCTTTCGAACCTGTGTGCAACAATATGTTGCGTGTACAGAATTCCCAATGTTGGAATTTCCCTGGAAGAGTCAATCTACAAGTAACATTTACAAAGAAATTTAAGCCAATGGCAGGAAGGGTGAGTTAACATAAAAGGTCTAAACGCATCTACATGCAGGTTATTTGAGGTAATTGCGATAGCTCAATCCATTATAATTTAAATTTGATTTTGAATGATGCAGGTCTATTTAAACAACTTACGCTGTGGTGTGCAAAGTGTAAATAAAATGACTGCCTGTGCACTGCAGTGATTAGAGAACTGGGCTTGGAGGGGGGGGGGGGAGTTATGAGTTTGAATCCTCTATCACACTCTTAGGCAAGGTGCTTATGATAAATTGCTTTTCCAAATGTTCAGTTTTCGTATTTAAGAACATTAGACAAAACATAACAAATTAAAGTTAGTTAAGTTGCCCTGTCGACTGATATGAGCATTTTCTATTCAGAACTGTGAGTAAAAACTTATCCAGTCCCACTTAAGTATTGTACGTTAATCTGTGTGTGCAGTCCACTGTAGGGGGAAAAAAACTTTAATCACTCTGTAAGGAATTCAAATTATCAAATTAAATTTGTGGCAATTCCCACACAGATTCTGTAATTAAAATAATCATTCTTATTACAGACCATCTGAATGCCTGTTGAATATTAAAGAGACCACCCTGAGGAAGGTTATCTGCCTATCAAACGCGTATTATAAAATAGTAGTTTGGGGATTCAGATTCTTAGCTTGCACAGTAGCCCGTTAGACATCACCACCTTCAACAACAATGCATTGTGCAGGACTAGGCTGATCACGGAATGGTGAATCACTGCATTCTACCACGGCGTTGCCTGTTTATGATTGCGAGAACGTCGGTCGTTACAATAAATTACACTGCTAAACCAGGCGATGCGTCCAAAGGTTCAAACGGCCATTTACAGTAAACGCTCTGTGTGTATTCGCTGCGGTCCATGCTGCCTGCCTTCGGAAATGATTTTTTAAAAAACAATCAACTGCGTCACCTCTCTTCATTAAAATTCCGAGAAGAGTTTTCTGCTTTGCGTTTTTCCTTGACCGTCGTTGTGCCCGTATTACTATCGACACCTCACCGGCCAAATAGACGGACACGATATCATAAATGCAGTCGCGTTCCCTTCTGCGAATGCATATCCACGAAACAGCTCCTTGTATTTATCTATCGGAACGGTAACTTAATTTGTAGGTGTGTGAGAATTGCAACGACAATCACATCTATAAATCTGTTTGGGAAATTTCTCATATTCACCATAGTCTTGATCAACTGAGATGGACACGACTACACTGCTTCCACACACACACACACGCACGCACACGCACACACACACACGGACGCACGCACAAACCAAAATCATTCACCTTGCCAAATGATTGCCCTAAAACAATGCACACACAAAAGTCAGTTTATGACGGTGCATCCAGCGCTATGACACTACGCAGTGCAGGTAAAATATACGTAGGTGAGTTCGGCATATCCGCGACAAGCATATGAAGAAGCGTGACCTGAGGTATGCAGGTGGCCAGCGAGTAAACAGTGCCAGCACGTTTCTATCCGCGCGGAACAAAGGTTTTATTATTGCAGCAGCCACGGTCGGGAATCGGCGGGAGAACAAGTAGACTAACCACATTAACACAGTGGTAGCAAGGTAGTCACTAATTGCTTTTGGACTGACCTGAATCGTGCAGGTGTATTCGGTATCATCCAGAAGCCTGACGGTACAGTTGTATTCTCTTTCTAGATTCCGGATGCTGCCGCTCATCAGTCGACTCAACATCTTCTTACACAATTTCTCATCCGCGTCTGTCTGGGACCAGAACAATAAACTGAGCACAGCATAGAAGTAATGTCACATCAGCCACCTTTTCGGCTCTTCCAGCTGAATGGCAGCAGAAGTGTTGGGAGACAGTATGCAGGGTTTAAGCATCGCTACCCGGCAGACGTGAACACACTGTTTGCTCGGCGTTTGAATATAGCCATGAAAACACTTGCGGTCCTACTGTAAGCGAAATCCGTTGTGCTTACAGCCGAACTGTGAACCATTCACAATTCACCGCTTCATACTTCAGATAGCCTATAGGGCGGGTCGACAAACGCAGAATGACGTCCCTGAAAACCAACAAGGGAGGGGTCTAGTAAATGACACTCGAACCCGACAATACCAACCCGGAGTATCACTCGTCTGGAGTTCTAAAGCGCCCAATAGCCGCGGAGACCAGGTTCTGAAGTGCGATTTCGGAGTCCCCCTCGACACCAGGCATTTGGAAAAGCCCTCTGTTCAGCCCGATAGTAGCCTATTGCAGTAATTATCTTATCGTGCAGGTTGAATCTCATACCGACAGGTACCACATAAAATACGATATTAATGTCTTCTTGGGGATTGTCACATGCAAAAACAAAACATTAAGATAGTTGTGAATAATGGTTGATTAAATTATGCGTTGCATTCTTAAGGATGCATTCACCGTATGACTGAACAATCTAAGGCAGCGTAAACGAGACCAATGTGTGTGCTGCAGATCAATAAATAGATTAAGAGATATCTACATTTTTAAAAAGCCCCATGCGCCTATTAATCTGACCTGAGATAAATCTTTTGGTTTGATGAATACAGCTTCAGGTGTGGCTGTACATGTGCATAATACTGAAACACGTAGAACTATGCCTAATTCCCTTATGGTTTACATTTGTCTCTTCTATTTGTTGTGTTTGATTTTTTAATTTTGGCTATAAATAGCTGTACGAAATGAGTATTGTACCTTATTGAACCTGTGTTTTGTGGTTGTCCAATGACCATGATATGCGCTTGTGTACGTCGCTTTGGATGAAAGCGTCTGCTAAATAAATGTAATGTAAAGTAAATTATTTTGAAATCATTTTTTAAAATATGATTGTCTATGCCTATCTTAAAGTTTTAACGTGAGAATAACCGAAGCTTCAGTTTGAGTCGTACTGACCGGAATAAAAAGAGTGGAATATTCATGAGTTTTAAACGTGTTGTCATGATCGGGAAAAACTTCAAGAAACGTGAACTGTGTGGAACGTTGTGTCTAGTACAATTCACTAGAGGGCGCAATTGTTCCAATATTCTGTTGTCTGCCTGTTGAAGATGGTGCAGTGTGTTCCGTGCTGTAAGGACCACTTGTGCTGACGTCCTTTGTCTAGACTGGGTTTACTTGTATTTCTAAATGTATCTACCGATGGATCTGTTGCTTGGTCTGATACTCAGTACAACGCCTCATCTTTGTACTGTAAGTGAAACAGACTTAATTATGACCATAAAGTTGTTGCTTTGCCTATTCATATAATTAATTAGTCACACGCATGTGTTTCCAAATGCACATCATTACATTACATTTACATTACATTACAGGCATTTGGCAGACGCTCTTATCCAGAGCGACGTACAACAAAGTGAATAACCGTAACTAGGGACACGTGTGTTGAAAACCCTAGAGCACTGGTCTCCAACCCTGGTCCTGGAGAGCTACAGGGTCTGCTGGTTTTCATAGTGACTCTGCACTTCATGGATCAATTAGAGCAGTTGATTACACAGTTAACTCAACTCACCTGGTGTCTTGGGTCTCACTTGGGTGCTGATTTTAAGGTGAAAACAAAAACCAACAGACTCTGTAGCTCTCCAGGTCCAGGGTTGGAGACCACTGCCCTAGAGGGAAGTACAGTTCCAAGTGCAGGGAGCAACCGCGTAGTTTAACTTGGACCCTGTAGGTTAATCTGTTGAAATCATCAGTACTTTAATGAACATGATTAGGCCTATTGGGCAATAAAATACTCTCTCCCTTTAAATAATGTGAACTACGTAGGAGACCATAGCAGTGCAAGATAAAACACGGGAATTAATTATCCTTAAAACAAAATTAAGTGTGAAAGAGCTGAGTGGAGGCTAATTTGCTATTATGGACGCAGTTGTTGAATAGTGATTATGAAGAGGAAGGACGAGCAGGGCTAGTCTGAATCAAGAATTTTCCGTGCGTGTGAGATAGAACCCGGACTGTTAGGTCTGAGCGGCCGTTTTCCCATTGCACATTTATGTCCCCCTGTATCCGCCTTTTATATAGCAGTGTGTTTGTTGGCTTTGTGAATATGAAACGATTAGCGCAAATGGCGCACTCTGGTGGTTTGTCTGTGGAATAGCAATGCTATCAACAAAATGCACAAATTATACTCAGAAACACAGTGAATTCATATACATATGCATCCACAGAAATACTCATGCTCTCTGGCACATGCATTACATTACATTATATTTATTTGGCTGAATCCTTTATCCAAAGTGACACAGAATGAGTGCATACCAAAGGTAATTGGAACAACTACGAAACACAGGTCCAAAAAGGTACAATACTCATTATGTAACTGTTATTCATAGTCATGACCACATTAAGTCCAGTTCACTCAGTAAGCATGGGCTAGGTCAGAGAGTAATGTTAAGTTAAACTAGGCAGCATTACAATAAGCTACAACATCAAGATAATGATACAAGTGCTGGATGGAGATGCATGTAACTTGAAAGTGGTACAGGAGGTACACGTGTAACACAAAGCCATGTGAATTGATAAGAAATGCCGTGTAAGAATAGGAGAAATATTTTCAACAAAGATGGGATTCAAACCTACGCGTGCAGAGCACAACGGATTAGCAGTCCATCGCCTTAACCACTTGGCCACCTCATCCCATGAGTATGCATCTACATGAATGCAAGTGCACACACTCTCTGATGCAAGCACAGATGAGTCTATTTACTCTGTGGCTTTTCAGGCAATTAGCCAATCATCACAGTTCTTTTGTAAGTGTCAGTGTGCCTCAGATCTATTTTTTCATTGTGTCTATGATTTAATGTGAATAATTGCCTGAAAAAATGTTTACTTAACTGGGGTGCTAATTGGTTACATTTAAGTGGAGGTCATGTGGGAAGTGGCATTTCCCCCTTTGTTTTGTTGATCTTCCCTTCTGGTCCATATGAATGTCCCTACTAATTAGATAATTCTGCATATTCCAAATGCCTAGTCAACGACAGTGCCCTTCAATATTATTCACACCTGTGATAAAGGAAATAAGCAAGTATTACAGTATAAAAATAAACCATATGCAGGTATCCAAATTGGTCAACTTGAGCTTCTGATGTACTAATACACTTACACAAAGGAAAAGATTAATACATAATAATTATTTTCCAAAAAATGTGTCCAAAATATGTCACAATTATTTAGACCCCTAATAATTCTGTTAAATAAAATCCAGTTTATACAGTTTTTTTACATTCATATTTCTCAAGGATGTGAATTTGGAGGGCGTATGCTTGGAAAATTCATAAAGCCAAATTAGTTCCCTCCAGCACCACAAACCTAATCAAGTAACACACTTAAACACATTTAAATGTGTACTTATTTACGTATCTAAAACTGTATAAATAAAAAAACACAAAAGGCAAATTTCTGTAAAAATGTATTTGTTCCTTCAATTGTGTCTAGTGAAAATTGAACGTATGTGCTTGTTTACGTTATGGTTTTACAGTTTATTTATGTTTATCCTTCGCTTGATATGAACCTGAACTATGCTTGCTGCATTACCTGTTCGCTCGTCACTAAAGATGGTTGACATTGAACAAAAAGGAGCCCATTTGCCGTGACATTGTTCCACAATGCCGTGACTCGGATTCGAACCGAGGTTGCTGCGGCCACAACGCAGAGTACTAACCACTATACGATCACGGCGAGCTACATGGGCTCTGGCGCACGGCGTTTCGGCAACGCTTATGACATTTACGGAGTCCGTAGTGCATTAAAATTACTTTTCAATAGTGTAATTCAACAGCTGTTATCAACCGAAAAAAAAGAACCAACGTTTAGCTTGTTAACTTGTTTATAGTTACTCTTTCACGCGGCGGCTACATATCTCTCTAAATGATATAACAACTTGTGTTTAGAATGTTTATATAAATAAGCAGTCTGTGTAATCTTTTCGCCAACAGGAGCAGATTTAGGCTTTATAATGCAAGTACAAAATGTTGCCGCAAATAACTCTATAGCCAAAATAATAATTTTTCTATTAACGTTAATTAAAGTAATTAGCAGATGTAATTTTATTTAAACTTTCTAAGGCCTTCCAGCGACCGAATGTGCACTCGTAGGCTAAGCAAATGGCTTTGGTAAGTTTTAGAATCGCAATTAATCACACCCGCAAACGCAGCCTATCATTAATCGTCCAATGGACTAATTCATGTCCACAATTGTTTATGTTATTATAAAAGAGTATCGTATTAAAAGTGCACTTGTTGAAGTATTTCAACCTTTTAACAAAAAAAAAAGGATTTCAACGGTAGCCTATGGTTAACAAAAATAAGTGATAGGCTAAGCCTAAACATAAAAATAAGCCTCATTTTTATTCTAAAATTCAGGAAGAAAAGTGGATGATAACAGTAATTTTCAAGTTTTTTTATCTCTTAATTTCTGCTGACCTCTTGGTTTATTAGAAAACATTCAGGGAAAATGTTTTAGTATGTTTATGACTGAAATTTACATTCAACAGCTCAGCATTTGCTCACTGGATGCAGAGATAAGCATAATAAAAGCATAGAGTTCACTGTATAGTAACAAAATATAGAAATGTAATATTAATTTGACCCCTCTCTGCCCCTCTATGCACAGTTGTCAAGCAATGGAAACAGTGAATAGTTTTATTAACCCATTTATTGAATTTTCTAAACAACAATGGTCACTCTTGAAGACATACTACAAAACATACTACACGAAAGAACATTACAAATCCGTCAAGGGCATTATAACTGAGAAATCAAATTTCCTTTAAAGTTCAGTAAGCAATTAAGACCATGACTTTGCATTCAAAATGAAGATAATCTGAAGGGTCAATTCAGAAAGACACAGAGAAACCAGGGAAAACCCTTCAATAAATTACACATGTTGACAACATTACAAAAAATCATCTGAATTTAGAAATCTGACATTGAAACATATGATTACATTTGATTACAAAGAAACATAACCAGATAAAATAAAACATTTAAAAAAGCTAAATTATTTATAAATACTGAATACAGGAATGAAAAGGCACTACCAGTTTCTTTTATTACCACAATTATGTTTCTTTTCACCAGAAAATAAATAATGCTTTAAAACATGTGTCAGTGTCATTTTAAAACCTTACAATGCCGGTTGAAAATACTTTTAGAGCATATGGTACACGCATACCTGCATGCACCCCACAGTACAAAATGAGACCCCATACAATATGAAATATAAAGAGACAATCCTTAACCTTGGTCAGAGTTAAAACTCCAATAAATTTTAATAATGAGGAAAAGTAGGTACTTTCCAAAAATATGTATTTGTGCTTATTTTGATTATTAAAAGTATCGAATGTGATTAAATACAAATGTATGATCACAACATTTCAATAACTGTGAAAACAACCAAATTGTAGAGATTGCTATTGATATTGAGTTGATATTGTAAAAAAGGGATATATGATCAGCTAGCTGCATGTTGAGCAACACTTTCACCAAAGGCAAAAAATGACGTAATTAAAACCAGACAAAGGTAAAGTTCTGCACATGGTAAAAAGAAAACACACTGAGGGAAAGGAACCGCAGACCCCCCCCTCATTGAGAAGTTCACATGGCGCGTTTCAGCGGCAGGAACACAGTCCCCCCTCTGCCCCAGTCCGCTTGGCGCGTTCCGGCGGTCTGCGGAGACCTTCAGGTGGAGCACTCCAGGATCTCGTTCTCGTCGTTCTCCTCGGGCTCGTTGCTCCGGGGAGACGGGTTTTTGGCGACGGCGGCGGCGGCGGCGGCAGCGGCGGTGGTGGCGCATTTCCAGCCGTTCTCCGCCTTGCGGGTGGATGGCCGGCCCGGCCGCCCCTGGGGCTGACGGGGGGGCTGCCGGTAGGAGGCCGTGCAGTCTATGCTCAGGAAGGGGGCGCCCTCCCGCCTGTCCCGCCCCCCCTCCGGCTCGGCGGGCCCCGCGGCCTGCGTCCTCCGGTGCAGCTCGCAGCGGGCCACCAGCGGCTTGCCCACGTCCTGCTGCCTGCTCTCCGTCAGGCGTGCCCCGCAGTCCGCGCGGGTGTAGTGCAGCTCCACCTCGATCACCAAGGATCTCTGCCAGCGCACAGGCAAGCAAGTCAATACACAACACACCCATGCACAAGTCAATGCAATGTCCTGTCATAAATACACATATACTGTGAATTCAGTGTCACTACAGGGAGTCAAGCAGAAATAGGCTACTTAAAATGGAGTCAATCCACAAGTTAAATTAAGACCAGAAGGAAGAATCCACAGATGTGCCCAAGTCAAAAGGGAGATATGAATAGATTTACTGCCCAATACAGAAGAGCGCAAGTCAACACAGACATGCACGATCGACACAGGTGTCAATCCAGGAGGTAATTAGCCTCTACCGGGAGTCAAACTCGAGCATGAGTCACAAACAAATAAACACAGGAACAAATGACTCCGTTTTGAATCAATGCACATACTGTCATCAAAACAGAACGAACACATGCAAGTCAGTTAAGGGCAGCACTGTGCTCACTGAACGCACCTGGAGTTTCTGTAGGCCGCAAAGTCTAAGACTGCAGTCGGGACTGAGAGTGTCGTTTGGTAGCAGGGAGTCCATTCTGTCTAAACGGCCCAAATTTGAGAACACATCTTCCATTACCTGCAAGAACAACACAAGAGCCCCGTAAAAAAAGCTATCCCATAAACCCTCGATTAGGAACGTGAAGCCATGTTTGCGAACAACTGTGGCCAAGCGAAGCTTTGTCTTTCATAACTAATTTTAGTTAGTACGGTAACATTTGTTTTACATGCAGTGGTCAAGATAGCTCATGGAATACTGCGTCTTTGGAATCAGCTGGCCCGAACCCATCTCATCGTATAATTTATACTGCCCATCACTAGAAAGGAGTTCAAGTATTTCAAAACAAGTTTGATTCAAGTCTGCTTGCTGTCCACAGACTATAATGGCCCATTATCACTACCCAGCAGGAAGCGGCAATGTGTGAGTTTAAGGAAACTTTACAACCACCAGCAATAAGCGTTCTACTAAAGTGTACTTGGGTTTCTTCCATGATATACCATTATCTGACACTAGGGGTCAGTGTGTCCTAAGCAAAGATGGCATCGACTGTGCAAATGGCCAGCTAGTTCAGCGGCAAAGTCAGTTTATGCAACATCCCGCTCTTTTCAGGTGTCTGGGAAATCTATTTAAAGACAGCATTTCCCCATTCGTGCAGATTTACAAGATATTCTCCCTTAGCGTGGGGGTCATGCAGTGTAACAGCAATTCAGACAAGACTGGTGGATCAGAAGCGATGTGAGCAATGTGCTATTTTTCACCCTATAACAGAAAATAGCGAAGCGTTTCATTTCACGGCTCATTGCCTCCCCAGGGGAAAGAGAACTTATCGCAGGGTGAGCTCAGAACTTGCAGCTGCAGAGCGCCGTTTTCATTGAGCATTTCATTTTCTGAAAATAAATTTAGCACTAAATGTTACTTTTTTTCAGCTGCATTGGTATGCGGGAGTCAGTGTTTCAGTTGAGCGCGTTTCGTTTTGGACCGGAACGTTTACCCGTTCAGCCGGAAGGGACCCGAGCGCTTCCCAGACTCACCGGGTTGCTCCTGAGGGAGAGGCTGCAGTCCAGGACGCCGCGGTCGCCGGGCTTCACCGCGGCGAAGACGATGATGACGTTGGAGAACAAGGCCGAGAAGCTGAGCTCCACCTCAGCGCCGCACGGGAACGCCAGCGTCCGTCGCTCGGGCAACTCTGGGTCAGACGACAAAGCCCACACACAATGCGGGTGAAACACGGTCTAAACAATAAGCAATAGTGGATACACCTGCAGTTTTCATGTAGACAATATTATTACATCATGCTGCTACACCAAAACTACAAATACAAAAAAATGACATCGATTAATTTGTCAGATGCCTTGGCCCACAGACCACACTGGCAAACAACATCACATACAAGTAAACTGACACAATTGCCCTGGATGCGAAGCCATTTGTGCTAATGGCCTTGGTAGCGGTTAGAATACTCTCCTGTGTTTACACATTCATTTTTCATATGCACTCATTTACTTCAAACCATGCTGAAAAGCACGGTGCCCTTTCATCAGTTTTTTATCAATGGAAACCAATACATATTTAAAAAGGTGCTTTTCCAACAAAAAGCACCCTCCCTCCTTTACGGCAAACAGCTATGCATGCATTTTAGCCTAGCGTCTGCTAGCACCTCTCCACTTCCCCTAAACGGGAATGGAACCCGCCCACAACATTCGCCGCCATTCACCCCCGCGTCACACTGCTTCCAGAGGAAGTTGCCGTTGCAGTCCCTTCGTGCATCACGTGGGGGGGGGGGGGGGGGCAAGGGGCGGGGCCAGGATGGGGGGATTGGTTTGCGGTGGAGGCGGAACACGCTGCCTTCCTTTACAGCGGATTTAAAGTCACTTTTTATCAACATGCCCTTCAGCACTTCCTAATGAGGAACACACGGTTCTGTTTTCTGCAACAATTCTTTTTTCTTTTTCACTTCACTTCCTCTGTTTCACAGGACCATGTCCTCCAGACAATTAACTGAACAATTTGTGTTACTGATTGGCCAGAGTGTCTTCACACCTGCCTCCCAGGTAAAGGGGGGATGGAAAAGCAGTTCTCGGGCCCCCGAGGATTGTGATTTAAGAAACGGGTCCTATACCCTTTATTTTTCGGCCTGGTATGGTAGTACAGGACATGCGTGACCTCACCAAACACAGCTAGATTTAGTGAGCTCTGTTATGCGTTGGCCTGTCTGTGCGTTTTCGGCTGCAGTTAGAGGTAGGGTCAGGGGGGACATCTGGGGATGATCAGAGCCCGTTTCCGTCATTACCCTGGTGCTCTTTTTAACGGAAGGTTCCTGAAGCGGGGCGGTTCTGCGCTCCGCCCCTGTGGGACCGGGACTCACCGTTAGCCCTCCTCCAGCACAGGTCCCGCACACGCAGCTCGCGCGTGTGTCCGGCGGTCCGCACCGGGTCGCCCAGGCCGCGCGGGTCCTTCAGCGTGTGCCGGACCTCCACCACCTGCCTCCCCGTCACCAGGGGGTCCCGGCCCAAATCTGCGGGAAAAGGGAGGCTCAGACCGCGCCCTAGCGCAAACTAGCGCATGACACCGCAAGCAGGGGGCGAGCACCGCCCCTCCACTGAAAACAACAGCAGCGCCCCCCTGATGTAATGTAATGATCTTGCTGAAGGAATGACATAAGTTCAACAGCTGCCCCAAACCCACTGCATAAGACTTCAACCTCCAGCCGTTTTTTCAAACTGGCGTACGGAGGGGAGGCGGATCTCCGTTCAAGACATTGAACAAAACCACCAAACCACAGAAGAGGTTCACCTTCACTTGTTCCAAAAAGTCAGGAACAGTGACATTTTTTGGTTGCAGTTCTCATTAACGGAAGCGTTCTGACAATCTCCCCCCCCCCCCCCCTCATCTCCCCCGTTGACTCAGAGTATTCATGGCGTGGTAAAAACGAGTGAGTAGTTCAGGATGTGGGAGTGTGGCTCGCTATGGAAAGTTAGCATGCCCCGGTAATATTTTAAGTGATCCTTCTTCACTTAGTTCTCTTTGGGCCAGGAAGTGAGAGGTCACCAGCATCGCTGTTTCCATTTATAACTCAATTCCACAGTAACTGGAGGACAGACCGCTTAGCATCATATCCTCCTGGTAAAGACCTGGTAATTAATGTTTGTCCCCAGTAGGGGACACAAGTCTCTAGTCTTAATCTCAAGAACCATATATTTCACCAAGCTGACATTACAAAGGACATTCAATAAAAATAAATAATATTTTTCAGAATAATTTCACTGCAACATGTTTTGTCATCCACTTGCATTATGTAAAATTATTATTTTTTGCCCAGGTTTCAGGGGGACAAACAAACAGCAGCTACTTGCCACACAAACCACTGGCAAGAGGAACAGAAACTTTGCACTTAAATGGGTATACTTTTTAACTATTTCCATTTTTCCCTTGATCACTGTGAAATCTCCAGGCATGGTATAGGAAAAATCTAATTTAGAAAAAAATATTTAAAGTGCTCGAATGCAGGGCCTCGGGAATTATTTTGAACGTAAAAAATCAGAATTTATATCCTGTTGTAGTACAGAAGTAATCACAGCAAAACATATCCGGGCAGAACTCAATCTCCAAGTTATTAATAGTTGACGGAGCGTTTGGCTCCTCCCCCTGAAGAAGTGCGGTGGCCTTGGCTCACACTGCTCTCCTAAGCAGTCGGATGCCAGAGCATCATGTGACCTGCGTCACTGATGAAACACCTAGAGTTAACCTTAACTCTATCCCTATCCCACAGCCTTGAACACCCCAGGGGACACTGCATTAAACCTATCCCTGCCACCAGTGGCTCAAAGCCTGTGTGCCAGTACCGTTCAGGGTGACGGGTCCTGGGGTTTTTTTGGAGGGTGTTTTTATGTTTTTGTGTGTGTGTGTGTGGGGGGGGGGGTGCAGGGGGTGAGGAGGGAAACAGAAGCTCTCCACAGGTCGAGCGCTCTCTTCCTCTCCGGTTTCAGCCGGGGAATGAGGCAGCGGCTTATGAGGCCCTGTCTGGCCTGCACCGGTTGAGTCATGTCGCCATGGTGACATGCCAGACAAAGGCAACAACCGGAGGCATGGGCAGTCCAGCCAGGGTGAAAAAACGACTAACAAATGTGCCTCTGTGTATGTGTGTCTCGAGGTGGGGGATGAAGGGTGGAGACCACAGTGGCCCTCACACGGTCTATGCAAACACGTCCGGATTCCATCACGCCAAAGCGAATCCATTTCTGACTAATTCTCCTCCCCGCACCACCAGCTCTACTGAATGAGCACATCCACACATTGCAAGAGGAGACTAACACATCCCGCAAACTCCTGGGTTTACCGTTAGCTGGGCGTGACGCTTCATTATAACACAGAGTGAGTTAAAGGGGACTCTGACCTTCGGAAACCTGCTCCAGGACGCGCGTGATCTTCTCCGGACGCAGTATGTGCTTGTTCAGGTACTTGGTGAAGATTCCGGAACTCCTCTCGCCGTCCTGCACCTCGAAGGCCACGGCGTCTTCGCACCTGCGACCGCGGCACACCAATGAGCAAGCAGCTAGACCGGCCGACAGATCCCCATCAACCAATCAGTCAATCCCACTAGAGCTCCTGTCAAAGCTCAAGTCTGAGTAGAATGTTCTAGAGAACCAATGTGAATGTGATAAAAAACAGATTAAAAAAGAGAAATACAGATGCCAGACAGAGCACAACTTTTAAAGAGCATTAACAATTGAGAAAGCTGTGCTTCAGGTGAGTGTGACAAATGACGTGATTTGTTCTTGAGAGCAAACAACAAAACGGTAGCAAACTATTCAGAAGGAAACCACTGTCTAACAGTGCTTTTCTCTGACTGGTTAATGTGTTTGTGGCGAGAAACTTACGTGGCGTATCCGTATACCGTGTTACCCAAGGGTGCCAGTGACCTGATTTCAGAAAGGGCACAGTTCTGGTTGTACCTGTGAAATGTTACAGAACAAAGGAAACACGCTGACGTTAACTGATTTGTTGTTTGTCTCACGGTGTTGCAGTTACTCAGTAAGTGAAAATGAATCTAATAACGTGAGTCAAACATCAAAGACTTCTTAAGAGCATACCCACGTGTTCCATTACAACAACTGCTGTTGTGCAACAGTCACAACAACTGCAATTTAACATAAACCTGAACACCACACACTGGAGAATGCAGAGAGACGTATGGAATAAAACTTTATATTAAATGTGCTTAAGAAAAAGTATAATGTGGCTGCTGACCACCATACAAGTATTGTTCGAAATCTCAAGTACACTCCAAAGTATACACTGCAATTCGCTGCCTGTGTCCTGCCACACTTCTGAGGTACAAGGAGCACAGCGTACGCTGACGCCGGCTTTGCTCATACACTACACTTCCCATAATTCCTTGCCCTTCCAATCTACCATTTTAAACCTCAGCCGGTAAAGAGGGCAGCGCTGAGTGAATGCTATAAGTGAATGAGCGGTGGGACCGCACCATTTCCGGCAGGTGTCCAGCAGGATGACGTTGAGCGCGGTGTGCCTCTCCTGCATGCGGCGCATCACGCCCTGCACGCTGACGCAGTTCTCCGGCCGGTACGGCTGCGGCGCGTCCACGGCCACCAGGTAGTTCCTCCCGGAGCACTCGTACCCGTGGCCCGCGTAGTAGAAGAGAGCTGGAAACAGGAAGCGGAAACACTTCAGCGCAAAAAACCTGGATTTACCTCAGTTTTCCACATTAAAATACATAAATGTTTATCCTGCGTCATCGCGTGCATCATGTAAGGTGTCAAAAAGCTGCAGGCACATGAACCCGGACCAAAAAGGATGCTGGTCTTAAACGTAGTCCAGTCCATTAATCACCAGAAAGAAACAGCTGGGGCTGTAAGAATACATGTGGCTCATTCTTATTTTACTGTGTTTTAATGAATCATTTCTCTGTAAGAACAGGAAAAGTGGAAAGAAAAAACAATCTGTGGTGAGTAAGCGTCACGTCTGCAAACCACGGAAGTAACGGCGTAGGCTTAAGCGAAGGTTTTAGGGAAACGTTGAGGCGCTGATTCACTTTATATGGAGTGACTGCGTGACATCCGGTCACGAGACGCTGGAACTCGGCCTCACATTCACAAGAACGTCAAACAGAGGAACTCCAGCGACTGCTGGAGGTGATGCTCAAAAGCCACAGAGCTTCAAACGATTCCACACAAGATAAACCCAGCAATCTTCAGTAATGTTTCGAGTCAGGAGTAAATACTGGGCTAACCACTAAATCCAAGAACAAACAAGAACTGTGATAACTTGTGCAAACAGAAACAGAAGAAAGATTAAAAAGAAAAGGTTATATTATCACAAAGGACATTCCAGAAATTCCAGAGATTGTAACGTATGTGTTGTTACAGTTTGAGCTCATTACAGTAAAGCCAATCAGCTAAAATGTGTTTTCCCACATTTGTGGAATTTCTCTAAAAAGAGTCTCCTTCTTAGGGTGGCAACCCACTTGGCTCTATGTCTTTTCAGCACAGTGTGACAGATTCTGGCCACCGGTCACATGACCAAAACAGAGAACTTTTTTCTATTTCAGTCACAGCTCACTGTCACAGAAGAAGGGTCTACCAAGCCACGATCCAAGCGTACAGGAGAGGGGACCCCCTCCCCCCAAAAATCACTGCCAGACCCCTCTGCTCTGTTGGCCCGGCCTCAAGACAGGCGAGCCCGCTTCTCAGGGTCGAGCGCGGCCTGCCCCCGCCCCAAACAGGCTCCAGACGGCCGCGTCCCCTCGCCGGAGCCTGGCTGGACGCGACCCTGCCGCCGGAAATGAGCCGTTGGCTGGCAGACATCAGCCCGGCTCAGTCAGCAGGAGCGCGTTATAAATACAGCGTTACGGCAGCGTGACCCGACCCTTCCCATGATGCAATATCTGTAAGCAGCCAGGCAGACAGCACCGAAATAAAGCGTATTTACATGCTATGTGCTTTTTTTAAACAGGGCGCTCCGACCGCCCGTAAGTCATCAACTTTGAAAAATGGGTAAATATTTGTCTTCCTTTTCAAAAGGCACAGTCTGGCAAGGTCCGTTTGATTCAGGCTGAATGTGCTTCCCATCACATTTACGGACAGGACGTTGGCAGAATCCCAGCCGAACAGTGGCAACAGAGAGCGATAAACACGACCCTCTCAAAATTCGTAGCTCGTAAAAACATGATGCTGAAAATCCCCTGATAAGTACAGCCAGCGATACTCTTTCATCTTTCATCTTCACACGATACATTTGGCAGTCCATCAGCGTGGCAAAAACCACCGTGTCAGCCACAAAAAAAAGCCCAAGAAAATTCAGGGCTGCTTAGCTCCCCCAAAAGACGGCGAGCGCGTGGTGGTTTCCACACAGTCCCGCCCTTCTTCCCCTCACCGCCTCATTTCATTTCCTGTCGATGCGCTCCCAGCGCCCCAGATCTCAGGCCGGGTTTTTGATGCCGTGGGCGGCAGGAAGGAGGACAGGTGAAAGGGTCAGGCTGGCGAACTAAAGGTGGCGGCGTTCCGGCGCTGTTGAACAGCACGCGATGGGGTGGGGGGAATGGGGGTCAGAGTTAGCGCTCGCCTCCCGCTGACCGCCCCGCACGAGTGATCGGCATCCTCGGCCGCACTTCCCCACTGAACACGCAAGAGCGCTCCCCGAAAACTACGCAAGGCCCCGCCGTCCTAAACGCGCCACTGAAGGCAAAGCAGGACACAGTCACAGCACATAATCCTCACTAGGCTGAAGCAACTTCCTGTTCCCTGCTGTTGAGTAAACTCGATGTGGCGACGCTCCTGTAATGGCTGCTGAGGCCGTGACTGCGGTTCCACATCGAACGGCGCCACGGCTCACTCAGCCAGCGCACGAGCTCCTTTCCCGCCGGACGCCGTCAGACGGAGTACCGTGCAAGAACTTCGCTTTCGCCGGTTCTAAAGGTTTCGCTTCGCTTTCGTGGAATCGAATAGATGCTTTTTCGGAAAGGTTTCTCGAGGAAAATTGAATCGCCCCCTGACGTTAGTTAGTAGAATTTCTGAACAGAAACAGACTGACGACGGTAAGGTTGCGGGTTCAAATCTTTTGCTGTGCTCTACTGCAGCCCTAAATTAAAACCACGAATAAGGGCAGATTTGAAGAAAACAAATGAAAACATGATAACATATAATAAATAACAACACGGCAGTAACATTAATAAAGTTGTAAATCTTTCTGAGATGATAACTGCAGGGCAATGGGACGTCATAAAAATGATGTGATCTAAAGACCCTGTCACAGATAAACAGCATTCACAAGCACTCAGGCACTCGATTAATCCAGTGGCCCGTGAGCCGCGAGGCTGCAGGGGCTTTAGAAAGCGCTATAAATAGCAATACAGTCCCCCCCCCCCACCACCCCCCATCACACTTCTGCTTTCCACTGTGTTTGTCATTCAAACCGCAAACTGCCTCCAGACAATCTCTCAGCTCACAGCCTTCACTCAGAAAAGGAACAGGTGACCGAGGCTAAGCACATTTCAGAACGCGTTCCGCTTTCCCCGCGGTCTGTCTGTCGGCAGAGAGGACGCACTTGTACTGCACGTGAAGCGGGCCGTCGTTTTACGCGATTTCCTCGTTAGCCATTACAGCATTTAGCAGACGCTCTCACCCAGAGCGACTTACACAACTTTTTTTACATAGCACATTGCATCCTTTTGTAGCAGCTGGATATATACTGAAGTACCTTGCTCAAGGGTGCAACGGCAGTGTTCCTACCTGGGAATCGAATCGGTGACCCTTTGGTTACAAGACCACCTCCTTACCCATTACGGTACACTGCCGCCCCATGTTCTCACAAACAGCTCTGGTCTCCTGCTAAAGCACCAGTTTCTAGCGCATTGGCCCAGCAGTACCGGTGCTGACCGTGGCGGGCGGGCCCCCGGGGCTGTGCATGATTAGCCATGCCACCCCCCCAGGGGGGCGATGCGTTCAGTCAGCACGGCTCCGTCCGTCAGCCCAGAGCGACTCTGCACGTGAAGCGGGGGCTCGCAGCTCAGGTTTTAGATTTTAACCCACGGAGGACACTGCAGTGATGGGCAAGGTTTGGGGACAATACAAGAGATGTCGCCGAATACTACTCTAGGTGTACAATAATCACTTCACACTGCACTTGTATTAACAATCACAGTCACTGAGCAAATAATCTTAGAAACTTAGAAAAGTGGTGTGACGTGATGCAGGTGCGGGCGTGGCACAGTGCATGGTGTGGGTGTGGCACAGTGCATGGTGTGATGCAGATGTGGGCGTGGCACAGTGCATGGTGTGGGTGTGGCACAGTGCATGGTGTGATGCATGGTGTGGGTGTGGCACAGTGCATGGTGTGATGCAGGTGTGGGTGTGGCACAGTGCATGGCGTGGGTGTGGCACAGTGCATGGTGCAATGCAGGTGTGGGCGTGGCACAGTGCATGGTGTGATGCAGGCGTGGGCGGGGCCTCTGGGACTCACCGTACACGCCTCTGTCCAGGAGCTGCAGGAAGGCGTCGATGGCAGCCAGCATTTCGGCCTTAGTGAGGTCCAGCAGGGACACCACCCTGAAGCCCAGCTGCCGCAGGAGGTTGGCCAGCTCGTGCACGTCCATCATGGGGGCCATGAGGGCAGGGTGGTGGGCGTAATTCAGGTTCCCGATCAGCAGAGCCACTTTGTCCGTCGCTAAACGGGACGAGCCAGTGACACTGATCAGCCTTTCAAAATCAAGCGTGTTTGTCACAGTGTTTGTTGTCACGAAACCCGAAATCCAAAGTGAAATTCTTCCTGCCCGTTTACTATTCATTAACCATTCCCTTAACCATTACCATTCATTCAAAAATATAATTCATATTTAATTATACAACAGCATAAGAGTCTAAAGGGAAGTGTGAGCCTTCTTTCTAGATGAGACATGATATACCCTAATGGAAGATAACAGTCACAGACATCAAATACATCCAGGAAAGTGAAACAAAGCCACAGTGACTCACATTACAAGCAATATGAGAAGAGCCTTTTCAGGCCATGACAGAAATGTGAAAGTCAGGGGAAAAGGTTCTGATTCTTTCCTTTCCTTCAGATGTGGTTTCAGTTTCAGAACCTGCCTGGAGCTCAACGCTGTGCTTACAGAATCACACCTGTTGGGCTTACCTGTAAGCTCACTGGCCGCAGGTGGGTCAGGAACCACTGTGGACACAAGACGGGGGAAAAGAAAAGAGGTTAAGATGGAGGTCCTGCTCTACCAGTAAGTCTTGGCCTAGCTCAATAACCTGCTGCCATTTCAGCTGGATCAGAGATTCTGGCAGCTTTAGAGCCTCAGTTGCAATGAAGGATGTGCACAGGATTGAAGGTAAATGAGGAACAATATTCAGGTTTTTTGCTCTGGTATTGTGGATGGCAAAAACACCTTAAAGCACCCCTTAGGGTCTAAGCGCAAGACAGACCAGCAATGCTACATATGCTGTATACCCCTGCTTTGTAAACATTCACTCTGCTTGTACGTGTCCCACAGATACACAGACATACAGTAGGTAAGGCAATAACTACTAGTCCTGATTAGAAGCGCTATCATGATGATGAAGATGGCATTATTATTATTATTATTATTATTATTTCTAACTAATCCGTTTGTTTGTCCATTTATACAGCTGTATTTTTATTTTGTGATGTCACTGTTTCCTGACCACACTTCACAAAAAGCAAAAAGCAGAAGTCACGCTGGACGCAGGGAAGTGAATGACTGTCAGTCACAATTTGCCAAGGCCAGATGAGAACAAACATCACCTTTGCTTTCCATACGTTCACACCGTTAGTGCACATACACACACAAACACCCTGAAGGGGAACACTGCATCTGAGCCGGTTTCACTACATGTCATCACGCTGCCACGTGTACATACTGGCCTGGATATATAACTCCCAACAATTACCTGATCTTGTAAGAGCATTAAATACAGGGAAAGTACCACCCCTCCGGTTCAGAAGTGGAAATCCCCTTAGGCTCACACGCACTATAGCTAAATTGTGGAGGAGTAGCCATTTTCTATCATGAAAGGGCCTTGAGACCAACCTACAGCTAGTTCATGTTCAAAGGCAAAGAAAGTGCCATTCCGTTTTCTCTGGCAAAATGATTCAGGGGGTCAGAGACAGCCAGGGGCGAATGCACGCAGGCCAAATATCTTACCCAAGCTGATCTTGGCCGGCTTTGTCCATTTCTCTTCCAGGACGTTGGAGACGGAGCAGAGGTACCAGACTTCGTGGTCTCCATCTACATTTTCTATCTGTAAGAAGCGCAACAGCTATCATTTCATTGTTGACAAATTGACAGCCAGGTCAAAACGCCAAGGAATTCCACTGCAATCGTACATGTACACAACAGCCCGCTCATTGAACAGAGCAACCCATAAATACTTACAATAATATTGATACTACTACTACTGCTGCTATGGCTGCTATGACTAACTAATAATCATTCAAATAAATAGTAACCATTTTTAAAGTAAACGTAGTGAAAGTGTTTCACAATCAAAAACTGAACTCAGACTCACATGAGACAAATACAAGTCAAAAGAATCACGGTTTCCGGGGGCAACAATGGCTGTCTGCAGTGTAAAATTGGCACATCTATTTTCAGATAAGAGCTTCTGGTAAAACTCACACTCTGCCAAACATGTTAACGATTAACCGCGTCTCGCCTGGCTGCCTTCGCCATGTTTACACACAGCCGGTTGTGCAAGCACGAGCTCTTAGGACACGCAATGCTAGGCCGGAAAACAGTGAACTCGGCAACCCCAGCCATCGGTACACCCACGGGCGCTGGTAACGGGGCGCTTTAAAGGCTTCTCCGACGGACGCACCTGGAGCGTTTCCCTGTTCTTCCCGGGCAGCGGGTTCCCGTTCCGGTACCACTGGTAGTCGGGGGCGGGGATGCCGAACGCGGAGCACTGCAGCGTCACCCTCTCCCCTCTGCGGACCGTCTGGGAGGCGGGGTTCACCGCGATGAGGGGCTCCCCCTGCCACGTCCCCGAGGGTCCTGCAGAAACACAGAGGCCGTTCTCAAATTCCCCAACTCCGGTGAGAGACCCGCTCCAGTCAGCGCTGAGGAACGAGAAATACCGCCTCGCCGCTCGAGCTCAGCATGTGCAAGGACAAAGACACGCATGCAAGAATTATGCCCCCGCTTGGACTGAAATAGAAGTTAAAAATGTATTTAATGTTAAATTTTACTTTATAAGTTGATACGTTTCAGCTGTAAGCCTCCATCAAGGCACTGCTGAGTAAAAACGTTTCTTGCTACCCTGCAACTGAATCAATAAACTTGTCCTTATTAACCTGTTCGAATCCACTATTGTTCTTTGTTTTCAAAGTCTGTTTCAAATGAGAACTTATGTCAAGTAAATAACAAACAATGCTGATTGATTCAAGATCAATGCCATCTTAAATTGCCTGAATCCACAGTATTACACCGCCTTTACTTACACAGACATAAACATTTAACATGTCAACTTTATTCTGGAAAACATCAAGTCATATTTGACGAGCTAAAGATGTGACACTGTAACATGCAAAATGTTCAACGGTCTGGAACTTAAGGGCTGCCTGATTTGAGCTTCCAACAGGAAGGATTAAATAATGGTGGGCACATTTAAGCCAATCCGAAAGGAGGGTTCTTACTTGCGAGGGGTCTGGGGATGTCGCAGACCTTCACCTTGACCCATTCGCTGAACACGCAGTTGCAGTGTTTGTCGTTCACTCGGCACACGTACTTCTGGGTGCACCGGGCTTCAAAGACCAAGTCGGCGCCGGTTCCACCAGGGACCTGGAACACGGTTTACAGGTGAGCAACCGAATATTCTATGTTTCAACCATGCGAAACACAGTCAAGAAGGGCTCTAATTCTAACTCAATGCAGAAAACTACACTTTCATTCATGAAGGAATTATCTGTGAGGATGAATACAAGTCAAATATTCATATCGAATACAGGATCTCACATCAAGATGGAATATATGAATGTTCATCTTGAGAGCCCCACCGTACTCAAACGACAAATCATACTGGACTTAACATTCATACTAAAACAAGGACCGTTTTCCTAAGAAGAGAAATTAAATTGAGAAGAGAATCGGTAGCTCCAGTTGTGAACAGGTCCGGCTGTCCATCGGTAACGCACCTCATCCTCGGCCTGAAACCACTGGTAGCTCAGCGGGCCCGTCCCCACGGCTCGCACGCTCAGAGTCACTCTGTAGTTCAGTGGGAGGCACGCGGACAATGGATGCTGCACGATGACAATTTCTGCAAAAAGGGACAACATTGCATTACGTTACATTTATTCGGCAGAAGCTTTTATCCAAAGCAACGTACAATAAGTGCATACCGACTGTCACTGGAACAGCTACGAAACACAGGTCCGATAAGGTACAATACTCATTATGTAACAGTTATTCATAGCCATGAACACATTAAGTCCAGTTCACACAGTAGGCCCTAAGCATAGGCTAGGTCAGAGAGTAATGTTAAGTCATTCATGTATAAGGAATCAGGCATGCTGTCCATTATCCAGCTCTTACCTGATAACACAAAACCAGCCAACTTACACTAGTTTCTTCTGCTTGCAAAGTTAAACGTGCACGGAACAACTTACCGCTGATCATGATTTCAACCTGTGGAGGCTGCGCAGTCAGACCAGAAAAACATCCCTCGATTCTGGGGGTGAGTCATTACTGAATCTCACTACAGGACCTATAAATGGAGCCAAAAATAAATCAAATGTCAACAACATCACAACAATGCGAATATGATTGAAGACACATTGCCAAGTGAGATAAAGTCCGAGAGACTGATTTCCCAAGACAGGGTCCACATATCTTGTTCACAGTTTATTGCATACAGATAGGATATATATTTTTAACATATATGTTTTACATATGACTGCACCTTAACATTAAGTGTGCTGTTGAGGAAGACACAATCCTGCAACAGAAAAAGAAAACACTGAAGAGGAAAACCCCGGCCGTGCATCTTTTTCGTCATTCGTGGAACATCACACTCCAGTATTGCAACACGCATAAAAGCTCCAAAACCTTGTGAATAATGTTTCGTATCCAGGGGATCTGAAACTAAGACCTGATCCTACAGTACAGAAGAGGTACGAGACAATGCCATCCTGAACTGTTCCGCTCCTCTCATTCTTCCCGTGTCTTGCAAAAGTGAAGTCAAATTACGGACCATGTGAACTTTAAAGTGTGCATGTGAGCTCCTGGTCACTTCCTATTTTACACAGAACAGGTGGTTTAACTTCAACAATTCATACAGAACATCAGGAGGTAGCCTAGTCAACCGTCTTCTAATAATAGTGGATTTGCATAATATTTTATTGACAACACTAAAAAAAACGCAACGAAAGCTGGCACTAACACCTTTAAAAATTAACAAATGGCATACACCTGGCTATATGTACCAAATGGTAAATGTACACGAAATGTAATGCCTGTTGCAGAATTTTTTTGCACTTGCAAAGATTTATCAGACTGTGAAAAAAGACACAGTGAACCGACTGTGTTGTTTGCGTTATAAACAGACAAGGGGAATAATAAGACAAATATGTCGCCACGATCAGTCTACGAACCAGTGTCTCCGTCTCACTGCGTTCCAAGTGTAACTTGATTAGAATACAAAGGCGCAGACGTTCCGAGGGATCTACGCCAACATGATGTAGCCGTCCTCGGCACAGAGTGGCCCGACGTAGCTATGCTTTCTGTCTAAGCGTGTAAGTTACTATATACATTTACATATGTTTGAAACCTGATGGCATTTGATAAAGTTCAAAATTAGAGAGTAATATTAAAGTTTTTTTAGTCTGCAGGGTGGCAAGCCTAAGTTCAAGCTTGATAATTGACACAAAAACTATGAAACAAAGCATTCGGCTATCACCATGTAGACCATTACGTTAGATAATATAGGCTACAGCGCGTTAACTTACCTGACAAGTGTAGCAAGCAACAAACTTACTAGAACCATAGTCACTTGAAATACTCCAATACCTAATACAGTGTCAGGCAAAATATGTCAGCCTGGGTCCCCAGAATGAGCTGATATAACCTCGCCCCCTTCTCTGAAAAAAGAAACTGCTTCGAGAAATCCAACTTTCCGGAAACATTCCATCCTCAACTTTACCGTACTGTGTTGCATATACGCACCCACGAGCGTTACAATTGGTATATTTCGAACTGCCATCCTAAATTTCAACAGTTAACCTCCACGGGAAGTGAAACATGAACGCATAAACAATGTCAAGATCAACGAAAGTAAAATAAGTGAAATAATATACTGTAATAACAAACGGATTTATTTTATTTTGAAAATGTACAAATCTTTCCTCTTCAGACCGCGGTAAAAAATTTAAATAAAGTATGAGGCAAAGGAGAGCGCAAAACAGCTGTCAAAAAGCAGTAGAGCACTGAGAGATGACATGATTTAAATGATCGCTTAGCCTAACGGTGGCTTTTGCAAGGGCTAATTTTCTTCTTGAATAAGCGGATAAAAAAGGCAACCAGAATATTCTGCGAGCCACATATGAGAAGGCTGTTCTCAACCAAGAACTGCCTGTTGAGCCATACAAAACTAGATGGGGAACTTGGTATTGAGCTGCAGAATACCATTCAAAATGCTTTTAGTTTTGTTCAAAGTTTGTAGAGATGCAGGCAGTCATTACACCTAGCCCTGGTCCATTAAAAGAGCGTTGACTTCGTTGGAAGTCTCTCTCTCTTATTGTACAACACAGCAACTCTCATTGACCTCATCCAGGAAGGCAGAATACATGAAAGCAGTTTATGACTGCATGAAATTACAGAAAAGGTCACGTTATATTACAATGCTGATCAACACAGTTCAGTAGATCAGTTCACTAAGGTCTGACGGTTGTCAGGATTTTTAGCCCTCAACAAGTATATAGTCTGGATGTAGAGCTTGGATGTAGAAAGCCTCCCATTTGACTCTATTTGCAAAGCCCAGTGTTTTGAGGAGCTTTGGCATTGATGTTATCTATATGTCCTGGCATTCTCAATCACCAGATCCAAACACTTTCAAGCATGTATAGAATTTTCTGGAATGATGCCTGAGACAGTGTTTAACACTTTCTTTAACTAAGAATAAGTTTGTTGCCTTTCTTGTGGAAGAGCAGTGTTGTATTCTTCCCGTACAATTCCAGATGCTGGAAGACAATGCCATATGTGGTGGTCCAACAAGCTATGTGAAGTTACTCAAGTAAAGTGACTTTACATTTTTTCCACTGGCTGTAACTTAACTAGTTTCTTTACAGCATTTGTATTATCACCAATCCATGACACTGTTTTAATAGTAATATATAATAATAAATTATATTGTCAAATAAACAAATAAAATTAGCTTTCAATAATAACTTGTTTGGATGGATTGTTTCAATGAGTACAAGCTCTTTGGGAACTGAAATAACCGAAAGGGTTTTGTAGGTTTTTAGAAACAAATGGTTTGATATGATTCTTGTAATTATACCCCACAGAATGACTTTCAAGGGTGTTCATTGATGTGTGTGTGTGTGTGTGCTTGCATGCATATGTGTGTGTGTGTGTGTGTGTGTGTGTGCTGGGGGAAGGTGCCAACAGCTAGGAATGCTTTCTGGTTCACGGTAGAGATCGACATCAAGAGCTACTTGAAAGCATGTTCTTAGGAGTTTAAGTACAGATGTAAGCAGGTGGTACACAGATGGCCAGGCAAGTATCCCAGTTTCCACTGAATACACTTATCGCCTGTAAAGAATTTGGAGGGTGACCAGTGAGATTTCCGTTCCTCGACGACTCACACCAGAGAAATACATAATATGTTGAGCTTCTACAGCACTTTTCCAAAATAAACTTATTTTGTCCTCTGTCCGATTGTTTTTCTTTTTTTATTTTGACAATTATGTCTTTTTTTCCCACAGGGGATTAATCAAGGTGCACCTAGCTGCAGACATGAGTCTGAGGGCCAGTTTGGGAATATGTGATGTACACTTGTGCCTATTTGTGGGTCCGCTATAAATAGTGTCCCCAACCCTACCCTCTATCTCCCAACACCCCCACACCTCCAGTAGCACATGCTCATGTTGGACTGACAATTGCAGTGCCGTGCACTGGGACACCTCCAAAGGACACCAAGACTCATGATTGGTGAGCTTATTGTGTGCTTATTTTTCAAATAATGACACACTGTTTTCTTTAGCACAAGTTTTACACCTCAGTACAAACAAGTGAAAGAACTAAATTTTATGGTCCATTCCAATTCGGTTGTAAAAATGTGGCTTTTGTTTGTTTGTTGGCAACTCTTCTATTTATAGTTTTTTCCCTGATGAAACTGCTCAGCTGGCTTCAGTGAAACATTTCAGGATAATGCTTGAGTATGAGTTGCTTTCTAAATGGAAACTTATTACAATATGCTGTGTGTTAGAGATTGCTTTACTTTTGAATCTTTGTCTTTTGTTGTATTCATTATCATTTTCCTAATTTGCTCGTACACTCTCTCTGTGTCACTGTCTGTGTAACAGGAATTGCTGCTTCCCTTTGTGATTGTACACTGAGGACAAGCGGGGGCTTTATTTTGCTGTTCAGGAAGACGTCTCACAGGCCCCTGAGTGAAATTTTTGTGGGATTCAGTCGTTTGTTTGGAAAATGAGCTCCAGGAGGCCCCTGCTCCGTTCTTTCTCCGGAAGCGGGAGGTACGGCAGCTTTAATGGGGATGTCATCGCCGCGCCGAGCGGCAGAGCTGACGGTCGCGGTTACCCGTTCAACATGCGGACGGACACCAGGTACGGACACCCCGGTCCCTCCCCCTCTGTCTGCCTCAGCCCCACTGCGGCACTGGGCATAGGTAGACACAGCCATCATGGGACTTCCGTAGATTCCACAGGCACTGGATGTTCCGTAGTAAAATGCTCATGGATGGTTCTATTAAAACTGCACATGGGTAAGCATTCATGGATCTGACCTGCAAGGACTTGGGTGCCTTGTATTGGGGCGTCAACAACCTTTCCAAAGGTTTCGGAAAACCTATTATTCATTTACAAATAGAATTTTTCCAATGTTCCAATATTGTTACTTATGGTTTTTAAAACGGAACACTCTATGACTGAAAAAAACTGACACACATTTAATCTTTGTTAATGAAGCAACATTGAATTTTACATGCATTTTGTATATGTACAGTATACAAAACACATGTGTAAAAGCAGGTAATGGAAAAAACAGACTCTCCTTAATGTTTCTCAACAGAGAGCAAGAGAGCATCATGTTTCTGCAAAATAAACAGCTTACATTTGTCCTGACTGCCCTCTTCTGTATAATTAGTTATTGGCATGCAGCTGTAGTCAAGCAGATATATTTGGTAAAAAAGGAGACACCCATGTTTGAAATTTCACTGTAGTTAAAAATGTGTGTACTATATGACAGCAAGCAGGATTATCCTAATTGCAATGAATATTCACATTGTTGTGTAAGTGCGATTGCATAAAAGGTTATTTTTTAATTGGGTCAGATTTAGGCTAGGGGTGAGGTTAAGGATTGTGACTTAGGGCTGAAAGGGTGGGGCTGAGGTTGGGGGTTAGGGTCCGGATTAGGGGGAAGGGCAGAGAAAGAACACAGGCAGAGTGAATGTAGAAGTTCAATGAGTACAAACCACTTCACCTCATTTGTCCCTAAACAACAATGTATGATGTCACTCTTTAAGGCAGGTCACGTACTGTAAGTACACTGCAAGATATTCACGGGCTCACTTTTGAAACTCTCCAACATTCCGTTGCTCTATGTATAGCATGGAAATGTACACAAGTGGGTATGAAGGCCTTTATTTACGCTCCTACAGTAACACAAGAAAGAGGCAGAAAGCCTGTGGACAAGTGTCATCATGTGAAAAATGATCTCCTTGAGCTCAGAAATTCAAAATCCCATGTTATTAATGAGCAGCAAATAAAAATCAAGATGTATTCTTGACTGAATCTCTGTGGAAGGCACGTTTAAAATGTTAAAATGAAATGTTGATCCGTCTCTGCCTTGATAATACCGTTGAGTAAAGTGCAGGTGGCAGTAGGGCTGGAAAGATACAGGTTGGCCAAACTGGAACGGTCCAGGTCCCAACACCTGACAAGCTGCTCCTATCTGCTCTATCTCTGTGTAGCTACCACAGTCATAGACAATGTCACCACAGGCCATCAAGGTAATCTACTCTTAAAATATAAGGTCAAGCTAACCTCTGATCCATACTAAACCAAAAAGACTGCAGTGCACACCACCACCCACCCCGCCTCCCCCCGACCCCCCCAGCCCCCCACCTTTCCCCCCAGCACAGCACAGTTCACATTTTTCTTCTTACAAAGTAAATAATTAAAGGAACTCAAAACATGTAATGAATGTAAGATTTACTAAGCAATATTGTGTCTCTTGAACCACTAATAGTGAATTAACTATCCTTCTCTTTTCACAGCAAAAGACTGGTTTGAATATTAATTATAACGCAATAACAATTATTCTGCACCATTTGTTTGTTTGAGTTCAAAGTATGTTCTCACATTTTAATTTATACACCAAAAGTATAACTACCCACGTGACCCTACTGAACTAAAACAGAGGAGACAGTGTTGACCCAGAGATGTAATACGGTGTTTGAGAGCTGAGTGTGCTGAGAATATATTTGTTCAGAGAGCTGACATGTTAAGGTTGGCAAATGTTTTCCAGAAGCACATTGTGTAGCGTGATGGCTCAGCTGGCAGTGGAGACCCAGCCTTCGTTTGAGACCACCTTAAAATCCAAGGCAGTGTCAGAGTCCTGTAATGCAAAGTTCACCTGCGTAGTTTCAGGTACAGTCCCCACGGTATATGTACTCTGAGCATGTGTGTGTGTGTGTGTGTGTGTGTGTGCGTGCGTGGGCTTTTATATCCGTTCATTTCGTATTCCTTAGTGGTAGTCTCAATGTACAAACTAAATTGTTGCAATAGGCCAATTTGTGCGTTTGCTATGTAGAAATGCCTGTGTATTTAATTTCGTATGTGGAGACTAAAAAGTGCTGACTAGTTATTAGTGCTAATCCAACAGTGCAAAGATGAAAGAGAAACTGTTGGTGATAAAGGGGAAATTGCAATCAGGAAAGGATTATAACAGTACTTGTGACTTGGAGGCAAGTTACTTGAATCAAAATGTCTATGAAAGCCAAGTCTTTTGTGACCACTGGAATGTATCAACATGAAGCAATCACATTGGCTGAAATTCCCGCACATGGGGTGACGATGCAATATTTTTAACAACATCATTTTGCGAGCCGCAACCATATGCTTTTCCTTAACTATGACCTTTGCTAACAGTTTTCTGATGAGTCAGTCTTTCCCTGGAAAAAAAGAGACAAGCAGTGGTTGTCCTGTTGTTCCTGTGTAAAAGTTAATCTTTTTAAAGTATGCTTAAGTACATCAAGTTTATGTTTTAGTATAAAATATGCTTTTCTTTACATAACTGAATAAAAAAGCAACAAAATTATAAGTATACTTAAAGTATTTCCTAGAACTACGAACCAAATTGGCATACTTTAGGTATTTTATCTTTTATAAGTTTTCAGAAAAAAGTCTACTTAAGACATACATTTATAAACTTCTTTTTTGTAAGGTTTACCATCAGTTTACCATCAGTGCGGCTGTTTCTCTCCAGGTAACCCAACACCTGAAGTGACCTGGTACAAAGATGATATGGAAATGGACAGATACTGCGGCCTTCCCAAATATGAAATATTCAGCAATGGAAAAACGCATACACTCCACATATACAAGTATGTACCACATCAGCAATGCTATTCAAAAAATTTGATTGTATTATTCAGCATCACAAATTTAAATGCATAAACTCAGCTATGGAAAATTTGACAGCATTGATACTGCTAATTAGTGGCACCTGTTGAGCATGAGGATTCGGATGTATGTTTGGTGCGTGATCATCAGTGTGCAAAGAACCGATTCCAGCATCTCATGGTCTCGGAACAGGGTACTGTTTAATAACCATGGATTTATGACATGATGTGATATAACATGACATGATTTATGATATGAATCTGAAACTTTACAGACTTGTTAAAAAGATGTTGAAATGTTCTCTGAGCACACACGCACTCACATGTGCACACATGCAGGCACACACATACACTCACACACACACACTACACACACTCACACACATACACACACCACACACACACTCACCCACACCACACACACACACACATAGACACACACACACACACACATACACATAGACACCCCTACGCACTCACACACACACACACACACACACAAACACACACACACACACACATGCACACACACACACATACACACACATAGACACACACACACACACACACACACACACACATAGACACACACACGCGCACACACACACACACACACAACATAGACACATACACACACATAGACACACACACACACAAACACACACAGTCCTCATGCTCTGCTCTTGTTCCAGCTGCACCCAGGAGGATGCTGCCATTTACCAGGCCTCGGCCCGGAACAGCAAGGGCATCGTGTCCTGCTCGGGCGTGCTGGAGGTGGGCGCCATGAACGAGTTCATGATCCACCAGCGCTTCTTCGCCAAGCTGAAGCAGAAAGCCGACAGCAAGAGGAGAGACCTGGAGCAGAGCCGCCGTCGGGGCGGGGAGAGCGCACGTGCCGCCGTCGCCGAGCAACCGCGTGTCATCGCCCCTGCCCGGAGGCCGCGGTTGGTCAGGTCCCCCAGCGAGCCCGGCCCCACACCCTCCCCAGCCTTCGAGCCGGAAACCAAGCCACCCGCCCTGGAGACCAAGCCAGTCGCCCCGGAGACCAAGCCAGTCGCTCCGGAGACCAAGCCACTCGTCCCAGAGACCAAGCCAGTGGAGCGGCCTGTCGTGCAGCTAGTGGAGCGGCCGGCCGTGACTGCAAAGACTCCCGTCGCCAACGGGTTTGCCGCTCACCCGGAGCCCGTCAAGGAGAACGGCAAGCCGGCGTTCCTGTACTTCGGCAATAAAGTGGAGATAATCACCACGAGGCCTGCGGCCAAAGACGCCCTCGCCAATAAGGCGATAAAGACAAACAGGGCCGACAGTGTCGAGCCAGCAGGGGGCAGCAGCGGTGGTGACGGCGGCTCGGGGCCGAGTGGCTCCAGTGAAGAGAAACCAGCAGGGGAGGAAGAGATGAGCCTGGCGCGGTACCTCACCAGATGCTCCAAACCGGAGCCGCCCGGGCCCCAGCAGAACGGCGTGCCGCTGGAGGACGCTTCGAAGCCGGAGCCCGTCGCCGGCCGCCAGGTGGCCAGGGAGAAAGAAACCGCCAAAAACAGAGGAGCGCCGGGGCGGGGGCCGCTGGGGGTCACCGTCCCGGTGGTGAGGGTGTCGCCAGAAACGACGGGACTGAAGGGGCCTGAGTCGCCCAGCACGCTGGCCTCCATGTTCTTCTCCCTCAGGGACATGTTCTTTCGGAACAAGAGCAAGAACGAGGACCCGGCTGCAGCGGCGGCGAACGGCGTAGACCCTCCTCCTGTTTGCGGCGTGAAGGTGGAGGGAAGGGGCACCCCCACCGCCAGCCCGCAGCTCCCTCCCTCAGAACCGCCACAAACCCGCCGGCGGGAGGCTGGCGGCAGAACTCAAATCCCCGCCCCACGGCCAGAGCCCGCAGAGGCGGACGGGGCGCCGCCTTCAGTGGACCAGCGCGGAAAAGGCCCCCCCCTGCCAAAAACAGCTCCTGAGCCCCCGGGCTGCCGTGCGCCAGAGCCGAGAGTGGCCTCAGGGGGCCCCACGGCAGGAGTTACGGTCAGGACCGCGCCCCCTCTGCCGGCTGGGGCGGGGGAAGACAATCGGACCGCCCCGCCCCTGCACCCGCACGAGCGCGTTGAACCGCCCGCGTCTGATTGGAGTAAGAGCCCTGAGGCCGCACGCATGCATCGGCCACCGCCAGAGACTAAGGTGAGTACGCTGCGGTTTGGAACGTGAACTTCCTGTCACCTCTCGCCCCCTCTCGTTACCACAGTTGGGCCCATGAGGCTTTCTCCAGAAGTGCATTCTCACTCTCACTCTCACTCTCACGCTCACTTAGCCTCAGAGGACACAGAACTGGCACAGGAAGGAAACTCAAAGCAAAATATCTAAAATGGTTGCCAGAGAAATTTCATACACTCGACCATGGGCCTGAAGGCGTCAGTTGTTATCAGACAGAGGCCAAGTGTGAGTCATTTCTGACACTATTTCCCCAGTCAGGTTTCAGGCAAGAATGCAGCATCAACTGCGTCACCCACTCAGGAGAAATGACAAACAGCAGCTAATAGGAGAGATGCGCGTGATGAAACGGCGTGTAATACGATGACACGTCCAAAGGATGACAAGTCCAAACAGAATGCAGCTGCAGTACATCACGCATTAGCTCCAAAAATAAAATGAAATCCAAGGAACACCCCAGAGTGGGCAATATTTTAGGGTTACAGTTATGATGAAGCTTCCACAGATAGTAATTTTACCATGGCAACAATGCCCATTAAATTAGAAGGATTGCCTTTGAGGTTTGAAGGCTTGAAAGCCAAGTTTCAACCAATTTTTATGACAGAATTGGTTTTATTTTCTTGCCATTTGGAATGGCCAGTTTTACTCCGAGTGGAATGTCTGCAAACCAGCACCATGGGCAGACCAGCACACGTCCACCTATGAGCACACATCACACACAGCTGCCACTGGCGATCCGAAGGGGTGAGGAACACCCAGACGACGGAATGAAGCTGTGCTTTCCTGTGTGACACTACAGTCAGTTATGTGGCACCTTTGAGGCTGCCAGTCACTATCATTTCTGGCACAGTCCGTATTCAGTATTAGACACTGAATTCTGTGGCATGTTACTGTGGGCTGCTGGATAGCTCCTCCTGCTATCCAGCAGCCCACAGTAACATTCCGCAGAATGAAAGTTCACTCCCAGGTACTGCCTTAGGGACCATTTCCATAAAATTCCTCCACTTCCACAGAAGAAAGATGCAAATTAAGCAACGATGACATTTTTCAATATTTTTTTTTTCTTGGAGAGGGGTTATCCAAAAAATGGTGTAACTGTGGACAGCTGCAGTCATTACCTGGTGTATGGACATCCTCCTTTCCTCCGCAAAGCCAGAATCAGTTACCTTGCCTGAATCACACTTTAGGCGTGTTTGTAGTCAAACTGAAACAAAACCAGTTTGGTTTGGAAGATTGAAGAAGTTGCTGACTTCAACTTTGGCCCAGATTCCTAAATGAAATCACTTCAAAGTACTTGTTTTTCTAAACTAAATGACAGGAGTTTTCTTCCTGTCATAACGAAAGGCTGAGACACAGACAGAAATTGCGAAACCTATTTTGTTTTCTATTACAACCAGCCAAGCTCAGTACAGCACTCCTGAGCGCTTGCAGTGTGTGCAACCCACGCTGTGACTGGAAAGTGAGTACTCCTCTCTGTGACACTGTGATTGTGGAAAGCAGTACTCCTCTCTCTGTGACACTGTGACTGCGCTAAGCAGTACTCCTCTCTCTGTGACACTGTGACTGTGTTAAGCAGTACTCCTCTCTCTGTGACACTGTGACTGTGGAAAGCGGTACTCCTCTCTCTGTGACACTGTGACTGTGGAAAGCAGTACTCCTCTCTCTGTGACACTGTGACTGTGGAAAGCAGTACTCCTCTCTCTGTGACACTGTGACTGTGGAAAGCAGTACTCCTCTCTCTGTGACACTGTGACTGTGGAAAGCAGTACTCCTCTCTCTGTGACACTGTGATTGTGGAAAGCAGTACTCCTCTCTCTGTGACACTGTGACTGTGGAAAGCGGTACTCCTCTCTCTGTGACACTGTGATTGTGGAAAGCAGTACTCCTCTCTCTGTGACACTGTGACTGTGGAAAGCAGTACTCCTCTCTCTGTGACACTGTGACTGTGGAAAGCAGTACTCCTCTCTCTGTGACACTGTGATTGTGGAAAGCAGTACTCCTCTCTCTGTGACACTGTGACTGTGCTAAGCAGTACTCCTCTCTCTGTGACACTGTGACTGTGCTAAGCAGTACTCCTCTCTCTGTGACACTGTGACTGTGCTAAGCAGTACTCCTCTCTCTGTGACACTGTGACTGTGGAAAGCAGTACTCCTCTCTCTGTGACACTGTGATTGTGGAAAGCAGTACTCCTCTCTCTGTGACACTGTGATTGTGGAAAGCAGTACTCCTCTCTCTGTGACACTGTGATTGTGGAAAGCAGTACTCCTCTCTCTGTGACACTGTGACTGTGCTAAGCAGTACTCCTCTCTCTGTGACACTGTGACTGTGCTAAGCAGTACTCCTCTCTCTGTGACACTGTGACTGTGTTAAGCAGTACTCCTCTCTCTGTGACACTGTGACTGTGGAAGAGGTTCTCCTCTCTCTGTGACACTGTGACTGTGGAAGAGGTTCTCCTCTCTCTGTGTACATTGTGACTGCTGTGAGTGCAGGCTTGAGCTGTCGGCCAAGCCTGGGATCAGCTCCACTCCTCGCCGCATAGTCCGCATTCCACACATCCCACAGCGCAGCGACTGTCCTACTGCCAGTTTAGACCAGGCCACAATCCATCTCTCCAGAACGTTCTACTGAGTGTAAAGAGACTGGCCGTGATAATAAATCACACGTTCTGGTATTTTACTGCTCTCTCTGACCTAGGGGTGCCAAGTCCCACCAAACAGGGGCCATATCTGCCTGTTCTCGAAATAACGTGCCAACGTTTCTGATCATTATCAGTTTTTTTTGCTATATCTTGCAACAGAAAAAAACTACTGGGAAGCCAAGGGGAATTCCAGGAGGCTCCTGGCTACTCCAGCATTGCTGGCAACTCTGACTTCGCGCCTCTCAGTATGGCGTAGGATTTATCTGTGTGTTTGTGCAGCAGATTGATAGTTCAGTCACTCTGTTGTCATTCTGCTGTCACCTCATTCCAGCGTGAATCTCTGTGTGAAGCCTTGTTACAGTCTCTAATGTGAGAACTACACAGACATAAAACATTTCTGAATAATATTTTGGATGCGTTGTCAAGTGCTTTTAAGCAACTTTTCACCCTGGCCAGGTTGAATGTTCTTTTGCAAAGCCACACACAGATGGCACAGCCTTCAGGGCAGCTGACTGTTATGCCTCATACAAATGTTCAGGCCGAGGTTTGATTTAGCTTCTGAGCTTTAAACCCTTCTCTGTTTTTTTATCTTTCTTGGCTCTCTCACTGTCTGAATATGAGGACAGACAGGCTTGCTTTTGCAAGTTCAGTTTAACTATGAAGTCTATGAATGTGCGCCCTGTGTTACCTTCTCCACATTGTCTGCGGTCATTTCTGTCTCACAGAAAAAGGACAAAAGGCTCTTCTGAGTTATCAGGCACTCAGCCGTCTTCCCCTTTGTAATGTTAGCATGATGTGCTACACAGTGTTCATTTCAGAAGTTCTAGTCATGCAGCCGTCTTTGTTCATTCTGTGGTTAATACAGAACGTAGGCAATACACTTTAAGCTTGAACTTCAAGTTCGCACATACATTTCACACCTGCAATGTTTTTGCTTCTTCTTTCTCCTTAAAATGGAACTGCAACTTGAGTTCCTGTTGTGCCTTGTTAACTTCAGCCACAGCTCTTGATGAAGGAGAGGAACTCAGTATGTGAGTAACACTTTGAGCAGACTAACACGTGACTTGTGGCCTTCTGTAAAATAAGAACTGTGGTCTTTGCGTGGTATATATATATTTTTTAGAATTAAACCATTTCCGTATATTGACGCTGTGGAAAGAGAGCTGTTTTTATCTACGGAAGTAGATGAATTGAATTATGAATTATGCTACTGGGCATCTATCAGAGGACGCCTGTTTCAGTTCTGTCTTCATAGTGAATGAAACATTTTTTATTTTTGTTGCATAAATAGAGGAAACTGTCATGGAACATCTCATAGCAATCACAATACTGTTACACTGATGATAGTCTTCAGTGGGGAAAAAAAACTTTTTGAAATGGACATTTCAAATCAACTCAACGTTAGAGTAAAATTTTATTTCAACTTATTTAAACAATTTGAGTTGACTTATCACAGGATATTGTACTGTGTACGTTCCCCATGTAGGTGTGCCCCCATAATGATTTTTTACATATTGAGGCATGTTTGAGGCATGTTTCCACTTCTTGTGGCTGGTCTGGAAAATAACACTAAGAAATGTGTGAACAATGTTTTTCCCACAGTCGGGTAAATCGCAGGAGTGACCCAGATGAATGCTGATTGGCTGAATGCTGTAAAACGAGAGTACCGTCTGACCACGGAGACATCCATCTCCCTTGTCTTAACAGTACGCCCACTCTTTTCTCCTGTGGTTTGGTCTGAAATGCAGGTGCCTATGGGGGTGTGTTATGCAGGAGGGCGTGGCCAACGTCACAAAATCCTTGTACTTTTCTTGAGAGTTCCTCTCTCTCTCTCTCCCTCTCTCTCGCTCTCTTTCTGCCAAATGAGTGTAACCTTCTCAGGAGCTCAAGCTGCACTGAATGCCAGGCTTGAGCCTGTGTCTTTACAAACTCAAATCTCATTTGACAACTGGTTTTTGAATGTTGTTCTTTTCTTTTTTAACTAAACTTTTTAAACTATTTTTTTGGCCTGTTTGCACTGGCACAGTTGGTGTAAATTTACAAATTACAGACATCACTGCGCTGCATCAGCACTTTAACTGGATGGGGCACCAGCACCCCTTCGCGCAACCCTGTCTGAAGATAGTTCCAAAAGCAGTTTGATCTCACATCTGTGATAGTCAAATGTTTTGAAAATACAACCGAGCCAAGCTGACTGGTCTGAGGTACCAGCAGTTGACATCCCCATAGCTATGTCAATGTGCTTGGAAACAGCTATTAAAAGCTAGCTTTGGGCAGCAACTGATACTTTAAATAGATAGCTGGCTAATTTTGTGCATTTGAGTGTCACCTGTGTCACGACAGCAACAGCGCCTGCATTAAAGGCAATCACTCACAAAGGACGTCAGCACTAGGCGGCTAACCTTTGAATTCATCTACCTCATGAAACCAGCCTCTTCGATGGTCAGACAAGCTAGATGTTCCCCTGCATGTTCCCATTCATTTGTTTAGTGAAATAATTCCCACCTCATGAATCCCGTCTTCCAAAAAAATATCCCTGTTTTGACTGCTTGTTGCATTCCTCCCTTGGAGGTGGTTGGATTTGGTTGTACAGTTTGGGCAGGGCCTTATTGAAAATCAAGATCATTGATGATGCAAAAATGGATGTAGTGTCACCCAAGACCTGGAAGAAAAGCCTAAATAAAAAAAGTGCCATTTACCAGGATCTGCTCCTCCTAAAATGGGTAATAAAACATTCCCTTGTGATTACGAGGTTGCACCTTACTCTGTAATTACTAGTTTATTGTAAAGCGCCGTTATTTTTCCTCCCGTGCTCCATTATCTGAGAAATAAAGTTTTTTTTAAGATTAGGGGAGGGGCTTAGAGAACAGAGAGAGTGTGGAAAGGGGATATGGCATGGGGGAAGGAACCTGGATAGGGGGGAGGGGGGGGCACCCAAAAACAACAGCAGGCTATTGGGTTACATAAATGACCGACAAACACTTCAAAAGTGCAGCTGGGGGGAAAAGCTAGCCCGTGACCACATGACACCGCTCAGAATTACGACCGACGGCCGTTTGTTGAAGCTCAGCCCTGCAGCTGGAGAGAGGGGGAAAAGACAGCCCCCCCCCACCCCCAAACCTACCCCCGCCACCATACGCACAGTCATCCTCTTTGCCGCTCTCCCTTCCCTCGCCGCTCGCTCCCCACATGCTCTTCAGTCTGAGTGTACAGCAAACGAGCGTCACGTCAGCCCACAGTCGAGCCCCGAGCCCCCACAAGCACGAGCTCAATTAAGACCGATGGAAAGCGAGCAGTTACAGAGAGATTACCGAGCCACTGCTCAGTCCTGCTGCATCACCTTGTGATGAATCCATCAACAGTCATGACTCATTTCCCTCTCGAAGTGGGCGTTTGCGGTAGATACAACAATGTCTTCTCCTTTATTTGCTTATACAGTTATGCTACATTCTGTAACAAGGTATTTCCTGAACTAATAAGATAAGTACCTCTCCCAGCGCATCAGGTACAGTATATGAATTTGCAACATTCAGCGTGTCTGACCATTCAGTAAAAATATTCAAGCTCAGCTGAGAAAAAGAGGAACTCAGAACAGGGAAGGTTTTCTTCAATGAGCTTTTGTACATGTACATTACATTACATTTTTGTAAAACAAACAAAATAAATTGTGCAGTGCAGAGGTTACAGAACTGGGTATTTAACTCTGAGGTTGCAGGTTCACATCCATGGTGAAAAACTTATTTATGTAAAGCTCTTCATCTGAATTGCTTCAGTAAAATACTGATGCATATGAATGAATGTCAGTTCCGTTGATTAATCTGCTAAGCAAGTTCTCTATTGCATGATAAGATTTGATATACATGTTTAAAACATAAAGTCTTCCTCTTATTTGAAAAGCACTAATTTATTTGAGAAGCCAAACTATATGTTCTGTTGATTGTGTGCTATAATTGCTTCTTGTGATATAAATATCAGCCCTGGTAGATATTCCATATATGCTGTTAAATGGGAGTTTGTTGCCATCCAGCAAAAAAATTTTTTGAATTGTACATAATTTAGTTTCACCTTTAATTGACATTTCCTCAGTCTATATGAGGCATAGACTGCTGTCAGAGCACAGCATGTTAAGTACCTCTTGCACAGGCTGACGCACAACAAAACACATAGAAAATAATACAAAATTACACTGGGAACTTGTTGTACCTGCACGTTGGACAATGTTTCTAAATTCCACAAACAGTAGCAAAGAGATGGAATAGCATTCTGCTGTTTCCATGACCTACAACAGTGGTAACCAACCCTTTTCCTGGAGATCTACCATCCTGTAAGTTTTCATTTCAACCCTTATTTGGCACACCTGACCTCTAGTAATTAGCAGCTCAACAAGATCTCTAGCTGTTGAATGAGGTGTGCTTTGTTTGGACTGGAGTGAAAACCTACAGGACAGTGTAGCGTCAGTGTAGTATAATGGCTAAGGAGTTGGACTTGTAACCTAAAGGTCGCAGGTTCGATTCCCTGGTAGGACACTGCCGTTGTACCCTTGAGCAAGGTACTTAACCTGCATTGCTTCAGTATATATCCAGCTGTATAACTGTATGCACTGTAAGTTGCTCTGGATAAGAGTGTCTGCTAAATGCCTGTAAACCAGTACAGGATGGTAGATCTCCAGGAGCAGGGTTGGTTACCACTGGCCTAGAATGTGCAAACTCCATGTAGTATTTTCACATGCCAGAGATGTGCTGTCTGTTGGTCATGAAATTCCATCACAAGTTGGAACACTAGACTAATTACAGCATCGTGATGTAACTGTGTTTGTTTGTGATTCAAGGTTACAGTGGACCGTTCGCAGGTGAATGGGAAGCACGTGTCTTCTGGCAGGGACCTGTCTATCTTCCCACATAAGCAGGAAATACGGCCTCCTGCATCTACAGCAGGGCAAGTCAATGCAGAAGCTGATGACACATCTACATTGCATAACCGCATCCATTCTGCCTCTGGGGCACCATCGCAGAACACGCAGCTTCACGCCTACGGTTTGGACAATAGCCAGAAAAAACATCCAATTGGTCCAGGTGTGTCGGGCCTCGACCGCCCGGCTGGCCTTGTGGACGCCTCCGAGCGTCCTGTCATGCCCGCGGTGAAACCTGGCCAGGCGGAGCCACGCAGCGATGGTGCAGCGCAGAAATGTGGAGGCGTTAGCGTGGGCGCGGGAGAAATCCCAGCCGGTAACCTGAGATCGCGGGACAACAACGCTCCCTGTGTGCAAGGGCCGGGTGAGAGAGGGAGAGCAGAGATCCTGGTTAACGTACGTCCGCAAAAGGAAACAACGATGCAGGGTGGCAAAGGCGTGACTGAAACGACAACTTTGACTTGGAAGAAAGTCAAGACTGAGCGGAAAGAGATACCGATCTACACTGCTCATAAAAATGAAAAAGGAGGGCTTCCGTGGGGGCGAGGCGAGAAAGGCGTCACCAGCGCATCAACCGAACTTCCGATAATTGTGCAAGTAAAACTCCTGGAGGGCCCACAACCTGAAAAGGTGCTGCAGAATTTTCCGGAAGTTCTAAGAAATGTTCAAAAGGATGGAGTCGCAAGTGCTATATGCACCCCTGTAACCAAACCAGAAGTGATCAAACTTCAATTACGACTTCCAGGAGTTCCACAAGTGTTGGATCGGACATGTTCGAAGACGTCCTTTCTGAAATCGCAGGTTAAAAACAGAGAGCCTCCCGCGCCTTTCGCAGACAATACTTCCCCCATCCCTGAGCAGTCAAATTTGCTAAAAGCTGCAACGGCAGAAGATCCACCATTAGATATGGCAGAGAGTACTGGCAAGACAACTCCAGTGACTCCTATTCAGCAGATTACAGAAAGAAACAAAGACCTCTTACAACCAAAAGAAATTCCAAAGGCTGGTAAGCAAGACCAAGAAGTAAAACCTGGCAGAGCAATGGCAAATGAGAATTCCTGTGGTCAGCCTAGCACAGGTATGGCCGCTGACTCTGCCTCAGTCACACACAATTTCAAAAAAGACAACAGTGGACTTAGTAAGACTGACGTTCAGCATCAACATAACAGTGTCAAGTCATCAATCACGATCTGGCCGGTGCCTAAAGTGCCAACTTTTGTAGTTCCTCCTATTTCTGTCACCTGTTCAGATGATATCTCATCTGAGAACAATCAGCCCTCTAAAGATGAGGCGAAAGAGCTTGACTCAGTAGCCACACTGATGCAAGAGGTCATGAGTGACCTGGACAGCTGTGTTACCCTGTCTGCAGCAGGAAAAAAAGAGATTAATTCAACCCCCGATTGTGTTGAGGAGGCCACACCCACCAATGATTCTGACATGCCACAGGGAATCACCGCACCCGAACCAAGCGTGAAAAAAACACCTTCAATTGTGTCTGAATCCCCTCTGGAAAAGGTCCTTCTGTGTGCTGATGTCATAGCCACCCACCCAGACAAACAACAACAACAGCCTCAGTTGGCTTCCGATACCTTTACCGATCAGCACGTAAACGACAAGTCAGGCTTAAATGAAAACAATCCCATTAACCCAGAGTCACCACTGCTCAGTCCCACCACCTCACGTAGGGATCTAGTCGCTGACACTCCTAACATGGAAGCCTCTGGGTCACTGGCAGTTCCTGCCATTCGAGTGGACTGTACCCCTTTGGTGGAAAAGCATTCCGGGGAGGAAACCTCAGGGGACGCCTTGCCGCCACCTGTGTCATCTTGTGAGACCAGCCCCCGACTAAGAAAGAGGAACAGCCTGACCCCCATCCCATCCGCCACCCCGGAGGAGCTGGCCTTAGGAGCCCGCCGCAAAATCTTCAACCCCAAATCAAAAACGGAGGACCTGGAGGTGTCTCCGGGTTCGACGGATGCCCTGGCAAAAAAGGAGCAGGAGGCTCCTTACGCGTCACCTGGCCAGTCCCGTAGACCTTCCCTCCTGCAGCTCCCCGCTGGGCAGCAGACCCCACCCCTCCCCAGACGATCCCCTAATCTTGGCCGCAAGAAGACAACTCTGGAGGTCCCTAAATGCCCTGAGGAGACAGTCAAGGAAGCAGACACTATCAAGCCTGAACCCAAATCAGCAGAGAAGGACAAGTTGGACCCTTTAAAAGGTAAAAAAAAAAAAACTTCCTTTATCTTTCATTTAATTTTCTGTTAACCTAAAAAATACAATTTGTATGTACCTTAAAAACAGTAATCTATCCTTGCATAAATGAGAGACAAACATACATTAAATGAATGGGTGTTCAGCCTCTTTAAAGACTTATGGTGACACAAGCACTTTTATCTTACACACTGTGTTAGAGACAGGGATACCCAGATATGATGGCAGAGGCTTGAAGACAGATGTTAAAATGTCAGAAGGTGACTCTCCCTCTCCCACCAGCTCCTCAAGTGATCCGCAAGATTAGGGCAGAGCCCTTCCCAGACAACGTTGGGCACATTAAGCTGTGCTGCCAGTTCTTCAACGTGCTCAGTGACTCAACGATCAAGTGGTGCAGAGATGAAGCTGAGATAGCAGAGGTGACCAAAAGGTACAGTAGCCTCAGAGGTCCACATCTGTAAAATAAATATATGAATAAAAATAATCATTTATAACTCCTGACTCATGTTTATCATAAATGTCATCACCATCTTTGGCATCATCTTAATATTCCATCCAATGGTATTCTTACCTACAATATTACAACACAATGATTTGTTTAAAGATGGTATGCATTTGTTTAAAAATGTCAATAGGTAATACACTGCACTATGAAAGAAACAATAATGTGACGGAGAAAAATAACTGTAATTATACCTGTTTGCATTGCGTTCGTTTCACCCGGCAGTTATTTGGCCCGTGTTCCTAGCGGAAACCGCTGCCGTAACACGGAGGGGTGAAGTCTTGGGCCGGCTGATCAGATGGCGTAAAATAACACTGTTTGATTTCACCATCGCTGCCCTTCTCATTTAGGATGTATTGCCTTTTCTCCTGTGCTGCCTCGGTGAGCCGAGTTTGCGTTTGGGAGACCCCTTGTGGCCCAATGCAGCCATTGCATTTTATTCCTCATGTACGCACGCCGTCCTCTCCCCAGCTACACAGTGTTTTATTTTCCAGCGCGGGGGACGAGAGCCCGGTGGTCCTGGCCATCGTCCACGTCTCGAGCATGGACTGCGGTGTTTACAGCTGCTCAATCAAGAACGAATACGGAACGGACTCCACAGACTTCTTCCTCAGTGCAACCAGTAGGTCAAAACCTCTCAGGTTCACTCATGCATCTAGAATTTCATAACAGCCCGATCCTCAAGTGCATGGCCTGGAGCTAATTTTACCTCTGTCTCTATCCTTGTCTTAAGTACTTTCCGAGTCCCTCCTGAGAGCGGATTTAGAAGGTAAGAGCTGGCAGCCTGTTTACTGGTGTTGAAAGGTTGATCACATTTCAGATGATGGCGGTCACTGGCAGGGCTCAGGCTGATGACGGTCGTGTCTCTGGGTCTTGTGTCCTCTTCAGTGGGCCAGGAGATCGAGATGACCCCTATGCTCTTCACTAAAGGCCTGGCAGACCCGGGCCGCTGGGGAAACAAGTTTTTCGGGCGCATCATGCTTACGGAGTCGCACATCGGGGACGGCTGCGCGCGCAAGGCCTGCAGGGTCAAAGTGATATACGGCCTGGAGCCTGCGTTTGAGTCGGGTAGCACCTGCATCCTCAAGGTGCGGAACCCCATCAGCTACGGGAAAAAGGACGAGCACAACCTTGTGGAGAGAAACCTGGAGATCACCCAGCAGGTGAGCACTGCATCTGTCATTGTAATAATTTGCCATTTAGCACACACTCTTATTCAAAGCAACTTAGATTTGTTTTACATAGAATCCATTAAAACAGATGGATGTTTACTTAAGTAATTCAGGTTATGTTCATTGCTCTAGGGGACACAGTCCGTACCCTATCTAAAATAAATATTAAAATCCAAAATAAATACATTTATAAAGAACATATATAAAAGACAGAGCTGTGGAAGCATTTGATACCTTTGTGATGCAGAAACACCCTGTTTTCACTGCTGACTCATACTGAATCAAGGATCCACTCAAACCACACACATCTTAGTCACATTCAAGTAGTTAAAGCATACTTTTCTTTCTTTTTATATAAGCAAACTTAAAATAAAATATTTATTCTAGTCTGTTAATCAGTCACAGAGTCAAAATCCCCTCATCTCCATCTCCATCAGATTTGAGTAGGAGAGGTCATTCTTTGAATGTGTTCATCTTGTGTTTGTTTGGTATGACCATATTGTATTTACCATTATAATAGTTATGTAAATATTTGAACACTCCATCAGTCATTTTCTCCTGAAGCTTGCGGTTCCTTAAAGTGTTTTTTTACGAGCGCCATCCTCCTCTCTCCTCAGGAATGTAAAGTTCAGAACATGATAAGGGAGTACTGTAAGGTCTTCTCGGCAGAGGCCAGGGTAGCCGGGAACTTTGGCTCAGTTCTGGAGTAAGTGCTCTGGCGGTGATGGCGCTGACCACTTTGGCATCAGTGATCCAGCGGTATCTGTAAAGTTTATGAATACTGAGATTGACTTTCTGACAAATTACAGGCAATGATCACAAAGTTAATATGACCTGCCAAGTCACATCAAGATCTTAAATGTTCATTGAAATTGCCTGTTGTAACTGCTGATTCATTAGACTCATTGTTGAATATATTTGTTGGCGGACTTCTGTAAAGCACTACTTGATGGAATGTCTTGAAATACACTATCTACAAGAGCAGAACTCAAGAATTTAAGAAATCTCTCTCTCTCTCCTCTCTCTTTCTCTCTCTCTCATGCTGTCCATGACCCCCACCTCGCTGTCCTCCCCCCCCCCCCCCCCCCCGCCCCCCATTTACTGGTGGCCAATGCAGGGTGATTCCTCTGTATCTGATGTACCAGCCCGCGAGCACCATCCCTTACACAACGGCAGAGGCTGACCTGAAGGGGGTGTTCCTGAAGCACTGCCTGACGGACCCCACAGGGCGGCTGATCGTGAGGACCGGGTCCGAGGTGGAGCAGATGTGCTGCACCTTCCAGCACTGGATCCACCAGTGGACCAACGGCAACCTGCTCCTCACGCAGCTGGAAGGTGCGGCCCACTGTCACAACGCTATGCGGAGGTCTTAGAGAGAATGGCCTTCCAAAGCCAAAACACTAATCTGACTGACTGCCCGAAGAAATGACCCATCTTTTCTCTTCGCGTTGCAGGTGTCGATGGGAAGATCACCAATGTCGGAGTTGCCACCAAATTGAAGGGGTCTGTAAATAAGAATCGTTTGGGACGTCCGTCCACTTATCCCACCCACCACCCACATGTGCATGTTAATTCCACCTGCATGTATTGCACCTGGACTTGTTTTCCAAGCAAGCTTTAATCACAAGCCAATAATTACCCATGCTCCATTAGGAGGTCAGAACAAATTACACAGCGATGCTGCAAAAAGTGCATTTATTTATGTGCAAAACGCTGATAATGATGGATGTTTTTAAATATGTTTTTGGAGTGGGGCCTGTGTGGTGCAGTAAGGAACAATGTTATCTGATTCTCAGATGGCAAGTGCTCAGATGTCTGCCAGAATATTTTTTTTTAAATTGGCAGGCAAAGCTAGGAACCATACAAAGCATCATTTCCAGCTCTAATTAGCCTTCATTTGCATATAGTCCAACTGTTTTTTCAAACCATACGCTTTGTGAATACCCCTCATGAATTCACGCTAAAGAAAACATACAGTAGCTCCTGCATCCTAGGCTTTTTTGTATATTGCATTACATTATCTGCAAACTTAACAAACCCAGGCATTTAGTGCAACTAAGCAACTAAGCAAGCTTACTATCCATTTGTAAAAACCAAAGCAATTCTCTTAAGGTACCTTGCAACAGCAGGGCCACAAATTTGATTTGAACAATCTGAGCTATAAGGCAAATTCCCAAAGCATTACATTATGCTGCCATGGTATATGGAATGAAATGTGGCTGTTATCTCCTTTGTTTTCTATATAAGTGGGTTTTCTTTGCTGCAGGTACCAGGGCCTCTCGGACAAAGCCACACCCAAGGTGTTTGAGCAGTTTGTTGCGCAGCACCAGTGCAACGGCTACTGCACCCTCCTGGGACTGCAGTCGCTCAAGGCCATAGACTCCCTGACGCAGCCGACCAAGACGAAGGGCTCCAGGAGCCCCATGCTGAACCGGAAGGGATCGGCCAGCCCCCAGACGATGAGAAAGGGGGGGACCAGTCCTCAGACCCCTCGGAAGGTCTCCTCCAGCCCCAGGTTGACCAGGAAGTCGTCTGAACCAGGGAACGGTAAACCTGCAGTTAAAAATAATAGCGTGGAGACCCCCAAAATGGTCAGTATAAGCTGATGTGGCATTGAAGGAAGGATATTGAAAGCATCAAAATCAATCACCTCTTCATGACTGAGGCTACTGCCACTACTGAAACTGCAGTTACTCTACTATGACAACTATACCTTTCTCTTTGAGCTGAGCTCACAACATTTATTCTTTTGGATATTTAGTTTGGTTTGAGTTAGGAGCTGGTCTGCTGGTCTCCTGGCCCAAACTGCGGCTGGGAGAGATGCTGTCTTCCCCATCAAAGAACATTCTGGGTTTTTTAAGATAAAGGG